>NC_066567.1:9665616-9713116 GCF_024679095.1 Eriocheir sinensis
GCACTCACCCCGGGACTTCCTACCCATTGAGGCTAAGCTGCAGGAACCGTCGCTAACCGTCAAGTGCGTCCTGGAGGCTATCAACATCATTTACGAGAGGGAAAAGTTCTCGTGAAGCGCCGTCGACCACTCCTCGCCGCTGGAAGAAGATGTGCCATTGCGTTAGTTTAAGACCGAGTGGAGGTATAGGGGTCCCTTGTCGCTCTTGGGAAACTATGATGTCCTCTATAATGTCTTCTTATGTATTGTTTATTTTTCCGTGTTTTTAGTTCATGTCACAAACTTACGATCTTCCGTCTCCATAGAGTAAGTCCCTGGTCCTATCGTCTCCTGGGATACTATGATGTCCCCTATAATGTCTTCTTTACCTCTCAGATTCTTGTATAGTTTTATTTTCCGTGTTTTTAGTTCACGTCACAAACTTACGATCTTCCGACTCCATAGAGTAACTCCCTTGTCCCCTTGTTGCTCTTGGGATGCTGTTGTGCTCTCTATAATGTCTTCTTTACCTCTCAGATTCTTTTATAGTTTTATTTTCTGTGTTTTTAGTTTGCGTCACAAACATACAATCTGCCGTCTCCATAGAGTAAGTTGTTTTGGCCCCTCACAGTCTGCTTGGCCTCTCCTTCCCTTCTCTCCTTTTCTCCTCCCTTTCCAATGATCGTATTTCCTGTACTGCTATGTTTTAAAGAGGCATTTTATTCCCTTTCTTTTCCTCTTACCCTCTGGTCCTCACTTATGATAGAGTCTACACACACACACACACACACACACACATCAACAGGTCCGATAATCCACCTCACAAGCAATTCTCAAACTGGGATATTGCCAATGACTTTTATCTGTATTTTAACTATCAAAAACTTCACTTCCACGCCATTCAAGTCCTTTTTATTGGTGTTGCAGTGCATTTTACTGGTGTGTGACGGTGGATAGTGGCAGGTGTAACTAGCCTGCTTGTGATATGGTTTGGAGGTCAGTTATGGATGGGTTAAGTTCCCCCTCTCCAGCCTTTTAGAGAATGGGGTCAGAGTGGCTGGGTAAGGTCATGTGAATCTCTTTATTTGTCCTCTACTTTTCTCTCTCCTGGTTTTAAGCAAGACGTACTTTTATAAGGGCATTCAATATCTCTCTGTCTTCTCTGTTCTTTTGTCTCTCTTTATTCAATGATAGTTTGGGGCATTCGCTATCTTTTTGCTTTTTCTATCTTTCTTTGTCTTTTTTGTTTTGTCTTTTGTCTTCATTCTTCTCTGTCTTTTTCTTCTTTTTTCTCTCTCCTTATTCAACGAGAGACAGTTTTGGGGGCATTCACTATCTCCTTTCTCTCTGCCTTTCTTTCTTTCTTTGTTATTTTTCTTTGTTCTTTTTGTGTATTTCTTCTTTCTTGGTCTTTTCTTCTCTCCCTATTCAACAAGAGACACTTTTTGGGGCATTCACAATCTCCTTTCTTCCTTTCTTTCTTTCTTTGTAATTTTTCTTCATTCTTTTTCTTCTTTCTCTGTCTTTTCTTCTCCTAATTCAACAAGAGACACTTTGGGACATTCACTATCTCCTTTCTCTCTTCTTTTCTTTCTTTCTTTGTCACTTTTCTTCATTCTTTTTCTTCTTTTCTTGTCTTTTCTTCTCTCCCTATTCAACAAGAGACACTTTTTGGGGCATTCACTATCTCCTTTCTCTCTTCCTTTCTTTCTTTCTTTGTCATTTTTCTTCATTCTTTTTGTGTATTTCTTCTTTCTCTGTCTTTTCTTCTCTCCCTATTCAACAAGAGACACTTTTTGGGACATTCACAATCTCCTTTCTCTCTTCCTTTCTTTCTTTCTTTGTTATTTTTCTTCATTCTTTTTGTGTATTTCTTCTTTCTCTGTCTTTTCTTCTCTCCCTATTCAACAAGAGACACTTTTCGGACATTCACTATCTCCTCTCTCTCTTCTTTTGTTATTTTTCTTCATTCTTTTTGTGTATTTCTTCTTTCTCCGTCTTTTCTTCTCTCCCTATTCAACAAGAGACACTTTTCGGACATTCACTATCTCCTCTCTCTCTTCTTTTCCACACTAACTCAACTACACAATCACGGAGGCATTGGTCAACTGTATTCTTCGGCCCTATCTAGCAAGTCTATTCTATGTCTCAAGAGTCCAAAGAGGTACAGTTTTATTTAGGTATAATTTGCTATCACACTTTCATCAGGGCATTTACAGTTGTACCCCACTTAAGAAGCTTTATAAGGAACATGAGAATAGGGAATGTCTAATGAGAAGAAGAAGAAGAAGAAAAGGAAGTTGAAGAAGAAGAAGAAGTAAAATAAGTAGAAGAAGAAGAAGAAGAAGAAGAAGAGGAAGAAGATGTTGTTTAGTGATAACTGTATGCTGAAGTTACTGTGGTCATGATGTTATTTTTCTTCTTTAACAACACCCTCAAACACGGCATCATTTCAGTGTTTCCGAAAGGTACCGCCACACCAAACAGTGTACGACTTAAGCTAATGGTGTGTTATTTTCTTTCTCTACACCGCACACACACACACACACACTAACGACATCATTTTAGCATCTCCGAAACGTACTACCACGTCAATCGTTTGTGTTTCCGAAAGGGTATCGTGACGCCAAACACTGTACGACTTAGGCTAATGGTGTGTTATCTTCTCTTCACTACACACCACACACACTAACGACATCATTTTAGCGTCTCCGAAAGGTACCACACACATCAATCTCTTAGCGTTTCCGAAAGGGTATTGTGACGCCAAACACTGTATGACTTAGGCTAATGGTGTGTTATCTTCTCTTCACTACACACCACTCACACTAACGACATCAATTTAGCGTCTCCGAAAGGTACCACACACATCAATCTCTTAGCGTTTCCGAAAGGGTACGGCCACGCCAACAAGTATAGGACATAGACAGGCTTTAGTCAGGCGAAACATACATTAGTTTTGCACTTAGGTAAACGCAAGCTTTCCTGCCGACTGTCACCTCTAGTCATTCCTCTCAGTCAACCTCGGGAGTGTGTGGTTGTCTATGAGCCGCGATTTGCTTGAATAGGAGAGAGTTTTATATATATTTACATCTTCTTTTTTTGGTTTAGTAGATAGGTGCACAGAGTCTTGAGAGTGCCATTATGAATCAGCCAAATGACAGCCAAAGGAGTTACAGAGAAAGATAGAAATGGCGATATGGCAATGTGTCTCGTTACGGAAATGGCGATATGGCAATGCATCTTGTTACAGAAATGGCGATATGGCAATGTGTCTCGTTACGGAAATGGCGATATGGCAATGCGTCTTGTTACAGAAATGGCGATATGGCAATGTGTCTCGTTACGGAAATGGCGATATGGCAATGCATCTTGTTACAGAAATGGCGATATGGCAATGCGTCTTGTTACAGAAATGGCGATATGGCAATGCGTCTTGTTACAGAAATGGCGATATGGCAATGCGTCTTGTTACAGAAATGGTGATATGGCAATGCATCTTATTACAGAAATGGCGATATGGCAATGCGTCTTGTTACAGAAATGGCGATATGGCAATGCGTCTTGTTACGGAAATGGCGATATGGCAATGTGTCTTGTTACGGAAATGGTGATATGGCAATGTGTCTTGTTACGGAAATGGTGATATGGCAATGCATCTTGTTACAGAAATGGCGATATGGCAATGTGTCTCGTTACGGAAATGGCGATATGGCAATGCGTCTTGTTACGGAAATGGCGATATGGCAATGTGTCTCGTTACGGAAATGGCGATATGGCAATGCATCTTATTACAGAAATGGCGATATGGCAATGCATCTTATTACAGAAATGGCGATATGGCAATGCATCTTATTACAGAAATGGCGATATGTGTCGTCTTATTACAGAAATGGCGATATGGCAATGCATCTTATTACAGAAATGGCGATATGGCAATGCATCTTATTACAGAAATGGCGATATGGCAATGCATCTTATTACAGAAATGGCGATATGGCAATGCATCTTATTACAGAAATGGCGATATGGCAATGCGTCTTGTTACAGAAATGGCGATATGGCAATGCATCTTATTACAGAAATGGCGATATGGCAATGCATCTTATTACAGAAATGGCGATATGGCAATGCATCTTGTTACAGAAATGGCGATAGGGCAATGCGTCTTATTACAGAAATGGCGATATGGCAATGCATCTTGTTACAGAAATGGCGATAGGGCAATGCGTCTTGTTACAGAAATGGCGATAGGGCAATGCATCTTATTACAGAAATGGCGATAGGGCAATGCATCTTGTTACAGAAATGGCGATATGGCAATGCATCTCGTCACGGAAATGGCGACTAGCTCAGCGTCTTCTTAAGTAGTCGTAGGAACTAGATGCCACTGCCTTGCCTTGCCTCCTTAGTATTATTTTTCGTGTTTTCTGTGAGACGAAAACATTTTGTGACGATGGTAAGACAGGCCGATAAAAAAAGATGTCTCTACCTCTAACTCGGTGACATTTTAGTATTATTTTTTTGAGTTTTCTGTGAGATGAAAACATTAAGTGACGATGATAAGATAGGCCGATAAAAAAAGATGTCTCTACCTCTAACTCGGTGACATTTTAGTATTATTTTTTTGAGTTTTCTGTGAGATGAAAACATTAAGTGACGAAGATACGACAGGCCGATAAAAAAAGATGTCTCTACCTTTAACTCGGTAACATCTCCCCCTAAGCCAATCCCACCGTTAAGAAATTAGAGCCTCGGTATATTTTTTGTGTTTTCTGTGAGACGAAAACATTAGGTATCGTTTGAGAATGAGACAACGATTAAAAAATTATGTCTGCTATCAACTCCTGGTAACATCTTCCCCCATAGCCAATTCCACAGTTAAGAAATTAGAGCCTCGGTATATTTTTTGTGTGTTTTCTGTGAGACGAAAACATTAGGTATCGTTTGAGAATGAGACAATGATTAAAAAATTATGTCTGCTATCAACTCCCGGTAACATCTTCCCCCATAGCCAATTCCACAGTTAAGAAAGTATGGCCTATTAGTATTATTTTTGTACGTGTTTTCTGTGAGACAAAAACGTTGGGTATCGTTTGAGAATGAGACAATGATTAAAAAAAAGACATCTGCTATCAACTCCCGGTAACAACTTCCCCCATAGCCAATCACACAGTTAAGAAAGTATGGCCTCAGTATTTTTTTTGTACGTGTTTTCTGTGTGACGAAAACATTAGGTGACGAAGATGATACTGATGACAACACAAAAAATATCTACTTCCACATCTACTCTAAACTCGGTAACATCATCCTCTATCTCAATCACACAGTTAAGAAATGTGAGTAAAAATCCTATCAAATTCATAACATTACCAAAGAGAGAATGTGTGTGATTTTAACAGTTCAAAATCGCTACATACCTGATAGCTCGCACGGGACGTCTTGAAAATATGTCAGGCGTGCTTCCTTACTCGAGGCGAAGTGCAGCCAGCCCAGGTGAAGGTCAGGCGTGGATGAGTTGGCGGAGTTGTGGTCATCAGGGTGAAGTGTAACGATGGTCAGTAGGTGATATATGAGGTCAGGAATACGGTCACCCTGGAGGTCACCCTAGGAGAGGATACGAGATTATTTACAGGTATTAGGGTGATTGTCTGGTGTGTGAGAAGGGTGTTCGTTGGCCTGTGAACTGTAGCGATGGTCAGTGGAGGTGATAAGTGTGAGGTCACCCTGGGAAATGAGGTGACAGGTCTTAGGGTGAATCTGTGGTATGTGAATAGGGTGTTTGTTGACCAGTGCACACATTGGAAATACAATCACCCTAGAACAGGATCCAAGATTATTAGGTTATAGGTCTTAGGGTGAATCTATTGGCATGTGAAAGAGGGTGTTTGTCAACCAGTGTGCACCTTGGAAATACAGTCACCCTAGAACAGGATCCAAGATTATTTGGTTACAGGTCTTAGGATGAATCTATGGTATGTGAATAGGGTGTTTGTTGACCAGTGTGCACCTTGGAAATACAGTCACCCTAGAAAATGAGAGATTATTGGGTCAAAGATATTAGGGTGACATCTTATGGTCTGTGAATGTGTTTGTTGGTCCTTAGGAATACAATCACCCTGGAGAAGGATCCGAGAATATGTATTGCGTTGAAGGTATTAGGGTGAATGTAATGGTCTATGAAAAGGGTGTTTGATTGTCCATGACCATGAGTGCGCACCTTAGAAATACAATCACCCAAGAATAGGATCTAAGAGTATGTGTTGAAGGTATTAGGGTGAATGTAATGGTCTTTGAAGAGGGTGTTGGATTGTCTGTGAGAGTGTTCACCTTGACTGTTTATCATGAGACTGAGAGATGCAGTTTTAAGTCCCAGAAAAAGACACCAACTGAAGGTATTAGGGTGAATGTAATGGTCTATGAAGAGGGATGCAGTTTTAAGTTCCAGAAAAAGACACCAACTGAAGGTATTAGGGTGAATGTAATGGTCTTTGAAGAGGGTGATTGATTGTCAGTGAGTGTGTGTACCTTAACTGTCCATCCTGTGATTGAGAGATGCATTTTGAGTCCCAGAAAAAGACACCAACAGGACAATCTTCAATGTGTTCAAATTACCTCGATGGACGCCTCTCACCCTCCCTACCTCTCCTCATGCCTGTCTGGTGGTTGTACAAAGGGAAATGCATCTGGCTGGGGCCTAGAAGTGGGAGAGAGAGAAGTAATCCATCGAGGTAATCTGAATAACACATGTGGATGGATATATTTACTTGGTTGCTGAATAGAAAAAAAATACGAGAGCGTTATGTATTGCAACTATCCATGAAGGTAATTTGGATCTTGGACACAGGTGGATGGATACACTATTTACTTGGTTGCTGAATAGAAAAGAAATACGAGAGCGTTATGTATTGCAACTTTCCATGAAGGTAATTTGGATCTTGGACACAGGTGGATGGATACACTATTTACTTGGTTGCTGAATAGAAAAGAAATATTAGAGCATTATTTCTTGCAACTGAACTTATCCTCTGAGTCTTTAACACATGTGGAAGGATATATTTGCTCGGTTGCTGAATAGAAAACAAATCTTAGACTGTTATATATTGCAACTGAACTTATCCTCTGAGTCTTTAACACATGTGGAAGGATATATTTACTTTGTTGCTGAATAGAAAATGAATCATAGTGAATTATACTGAATGATAGATAATGCAACTGTCTTAACTTATGTGAGACTTAGTGTAGGAAAGAATCAAGCGTAAGAGACATTAAGACGTAACGTTACCATTTTGCATACAGACTGAGCAAGATATAATAATTTGCCGATTGACTGATACTGTAACTGTTTTAATTTTGTGAGACATAGCATAGGAAAGAATCAAGCATAACAGACGATAGGACACATAACGTCACCATTTTACCATTTTACGTAAAGACCGAACAAGATATAATAATTTACCGATCGAGTGATACTGTAACTTTTAATTTTGTGAGACGTAGCGTTGGAAAGAATCAGCAACAGAGACTGTAAGAGTCGAAACGTTACCCTTTTATCATTTTTACGTACTGACCGAGCGAGATTAATAATTTACTAACTGACTGATACTGCAACTGTTTTAATTCTGAGACATAGCGTAGGAAAGAATCAGCGACGGACGATAGAACATATAACGTCACTATTTTACCATATTTACACACAGACCGAGCGCTGCGCCGGTGTTGAGGTTCTGTGTCGCTGCTGAGGTAAGATACAAACACTGCCCTCACCCTTGTTACTGCCCCTAATAGTTGCCAAGACGGACATGCCGCAGCTACCAAGACACTTTTTTTTTTTTTTTTTTTTACAGCAGAAGAGACAGCTCAAGGGCCAAAAAAAGTAAACTAATGAAAAAAAAAAAGCCCACTACTCGCTGCTCCAGTAAGAGTTCGGTGGAGTGGCCGAAAGATAGGTCAAGTTTGGAAGGAGAGGTGTCCTGTTACCCTCTACTAAGACTTGTGTTATCAAATGTTCGAGGCTCCTGTCACGACCATTTTCGGAGGCCAGAGAGGACTTATGTCAGGTCTTCATTAGTGCTTTTTCTGTCTATGGTCTACACGCCTTTGAAAAGTACCGCCAGGGTCAGGAAACCACCCATGGAAACCTGATAACTTCTACGAGAGTCTTTTGAAGTAGATGGTCTAAGGTGTCGAAGAGTTTGATAATGAGGCTAGGGGCCGTATTTTTAAACATTTCTGCGCCCAAGAACACGTAATTTACTAGTCTTTCGCGGGAGATTGGGGCATTTCCAGGGGTACTTTTATGACACTGGTGGTAGTCTGAGCCGCCTTCTGTACCGTCAACTTAAAAGGACACTCATTAGAACTCGATTAACCTCCTTTTTGGCCTTTGGAAATAGTTGGTGTGAGGGGCGGGAGGATTTGACAATACCAACCTAAAACAGAGGAAGGTGCCCATGGATTCTGAAACATGAGGAATTTGAAAACATATATATAGAATCAAATATGCTTAGAATCCCCATTTCTTGAAGCAGCGGAGAGAAAGGACACGATATTTTTTTGTACCGCGCACATATTCGCTTCACAAGAACGCAGAGTACATATATAGAAGCTTCTCTTTGTATCAGTAGAGAATGATAACCTGACTTGCCTTCCCCCACCTACCAGACATTCACTGTTAATACGATGCTGGTTGTTGCCAATAGTAGGTCCCTGTAGCCTTGTCTTCCATGCTAGAGGCACCATCAGAGGCACAGAAGGTTTGAATGATGTGTTAATGTAAACTAGATAAGAAATTAGGAATGACATAGGTTTGCATGACAGGAAAAGAAATTGAGTGACAGAGAGTTTGCATAATGGGTTCTTGATGCAAACTTGAGAAGAAATTTGGAGTGACACAGAAGGTTTGGATGACAGGAAAAGAAATTGAGTGACAGAGAAAGTTTGTATAATGGGTTCTTGATGCAAACTTGAGAAGAAATTAGGAGTGACACAGAAGGTTTGGATGACAGGAAAAGAAATTGAGTGACAGAGAAAGTTTGCATAATGGGTTCTTGATGCGAACGAGAGAAGAAATTAGGAGTGACAGAAGGTTTGCATGACAGGAAAAGAAATTGAGTGACAGAGAAAGTTTGCATAATGGGTTCTTGATGCAAACTTGAGAAGAAATTTGGAGTGACACAGAAGGTTTGGATGACAGGAAAAGAAATTGAGTGACACAAGGTTTACATGACAGGTTCTTAATGCAAACTAAAGAAATTACGAGTGAGATTTGCCTGGTATATAGAAAGACAGAGATTCAACCAGTGGGAGCGCTGAAGATGGTGGAGGAAATTGAGGTACAGCCGGAAGAAGACCATTTGAAAGACGAACGATAACATGGGAGAGGAACAGCACAACAAGACTTGGAGGTGTTGGAAATAGAGGAAGGATTGAGCAAGATGGAGAATGATCATCGCAAGTCGAAAGAACAACTATAAATGAAGAAAAAGATAATTTGACCTGCTTTCCTAAGGGTCACTGAAGCACGGTTGAGGCCATGGAACAATAGAGGAAGGATCGAGCAAGATGGAGAATGATCATCGCGAGTCAAAAGAACAAGAACAAACATAAATGAAGAAGAAAAAGATAATTTGACCTGCTTTCCTAAGGGTCATTGAAGCACAGTTGAAGCCATGGAACCAATTTACAAGACGCCAAACCACAAAACGGCGCCCTTGCAGCACACCAGCGTCATTCCTCTGCAAGCTGGGAGCGAGACTAACACCTGAGTTTCTATGGGTCATGTGTCTGTGGTGGTGCTTAACCCTTCACAGCATCCCTCCCCCTCTCCTTCCCTCCCCACGCTAGCCAGGTTGATGTGATGAAGACAATCTAATGACAACCCAAACCGTAATGCGACAAATCCGATTCAGGGCAGCAGAGTTTGTGTTACGAAATGTCCTCACCCTCCTCGACCTTTCCCGTGTCCACCGTAACATAGAGGACGTACAGGGGGTCGTTACTCTTGCTCCGTTTCCTTGCCGTGTCATCTCCGAGTGTAACGACCATAGTTTGTACCACATATCAACCTCAAAAATAAAGTCTGGATACTACACGTGGGGCTTGTAACTCAGACCTGTGCATCTTAAGAGTAAACTGATACACTGAAAAAGAGAGAGAAAGAAAGGAGAGAAAGTTTTGCAATGTTGGGTACTGTGTTAATTCTTCTCTCTCTCGCTCCCTCTCTGCTAACTAAACTAATATACTGAAAAAAAGAAAGCAAGAGAGAAAGAAAGGAGAGAAAGTTTTGCAATGTTGGGTACTGTGTTAATTCTTCTCTCTCTCGCTCCCTCTCTACTAACTAAACTAATGTACTGGAAAAAAGAAAGCAAGAGAGAAAGAAAGGAGATAAAGTCTTCTCTCTCTAACTAAACTAATATACTGAGAAAGAGAAACCAAGAAAGAGAGAAAGAAAGGAGAGAAAGTAATTACAATGTTGGGTACCATGTTAATTCTCTTTCTCTCCCTCTCTCTCTCTGGTTCATTTTCTTTGACATACCGGGGTCACATTACCACCATTTCCCAAGGCCACAGAGAAGATTAACCGGACATTCATGGGTGACTTTCCCGTTCAAGGTACAGAAGTCATGTAAAACTATCACTAGGATCACAAAACAGTCCATGAGAATCCCTGCAACTTACACAAGAGGCATTTCAAACAGGGAAACTAATGACCTCTCTCTCTCTCTCTCACATATACATCAACGCATGCAGACAGTATACTTCAAACAGCCATGGTCAGAGTTCTTTTAGGTTTTTAATAACAAGCACTGGGACAACAGCACTGGAATATACCTGTGTGTGGAGTTCTACAAGTACATGACTGTAATTTTTTTCGTTTGGTAGACAAATATGTATTGCTTCCAGCGGCTCTGCATCTTACATAATATCGTCATAAAAAAACACATACAAGTAAAAACAACACAGCCAACGGATTGAACACATGACATGGATGATTGCGAGGGCGGGCGGGGGAACCTCATAAAACAAAATGGCAACTTAGGGCGATTAAATAAATTCTGGAGATTGTAAATTCAGACGGTTTTAAGTTAGTGTCAGTTGCGTCGATCAAGGACTCTGGTCATCCATCACCATGTCCTCGATGATAAGCGCTGAGGACTGGCTCTCGGAGTGGCCCAGGGAGTCCACGCCCACGTCTGAGGAGTGCATCATGGGCTGACCTGACGGGGGAGAGAAGGGAAGGTGAGGGAAGGGATGGACGGTCAGAAGGAAGATGGGAAGAGAGAAAGCACACAAATTACAACAGAAACTTCATTTTAACCACTACCACAACTACCACTACTTTCTGTATGCTGGAACAGTGCTTAGTGGACTTCTTTGTTTGTTATTGTTCCCCTTAAGAAATCAGTCAATGGGAGCATACACCGGGGAGCACGTCACCTCACCCACCCTACGACACCAAGTCCGGGGTCCCACCAGGTGAGTCTCCATGCAGGCCCCCTTCCCTTCCCAAGTACCTCCGGACAGGATCTATTAACTTGCTCAAGCCATGAACTCCGTGGGCGTCCCCTTGGCCTCCTCCATTCAGGATTGTCTCTTACAAAGACCCTTGAGACCTTAAGAAAGAAAAAGAAAAAAGGCATCTTCACCTATACTGGACCCAAGCAGGCTGGTGTCGCTGAGAGGCTCCTCGGCGGAGGCTGGCGTGAGGTCGCTGGTGTTGGTGTCCGTCCCCACCAGCTCCGACGGCAGGTCCAGTGGAGGTACATTGTCATCCCCTGAGGGTGAGAGTTTTGGAATATATTGGAAAAAAAAAAAAAAAAAAAAAAAAAAAAGCTGGATTAGTCTTGAAATTTTAGAATATATTGATAATAACACAAGTAACAAATTTAAAGTTAAAATTTTTGGAATATATTAAAAAGTAACATGCTTGTGTGAGTAATGAAGTGTAAAAGTGAAAATAAAAATAAGTAAAATGAAAAGACTTCAACAAGAAATAACAAATAAATGATAGGAATAAATAGAATAATAATGAATGAAATGAAAAAAATGATAAAAACACTAATTATGTTTGATGATTCCTTCATATCTCACTTAGTAATGTCTGACACCCTCTTTTAATTCAGCATCTTAAGACACACACACACACACACACATATATAAAGAAAGGGACATATATTTTCACAAAGATTACTACCACTATTATCCTCATCATTATCATCTTGTATCATCATCATCGTCTCGTATTACCATCAACATTATTACTATTATTATTTGTATTATCACTGGCCCCATTACTATCATCATCAGTCCCCCTCACCCACCACTCACATACAAACACAAAAAAAAGAAAAAAAAGGAACATGTATTTTCACTATGATTACTACTATTATTACCATCATTATTATCATGTATCATCATCATCATCATTGTAAGAAGGACGAACATCAAGGAGGAGAGACTCTATGGGCCGTATTGCAAGTCGAATCCGAGAAATTGAGTTCCTACAAAGATTGGTTTAGGGCTGTATTACAAGTCCAATCCGAGAAATTTCAGGTACCTACAGAGTTCAGGATGAATAACTCTGTAGGGACCTGAAACCTCTCAGATCGGACTTGTAATATGGTCCCTAAACTGACCTTTGTATGAACCAGAAACTTCTCGGATTCAACTTGCAATATGGCCCTATGATTGCCAAGAATAAGAGACTCAGGGGCAATCAGGACATTAAATGAAGAAGAACACCCACCCTGGAACGCCGGTGTCTGTGCCATGAGCTGCTCCATGACGGTGTTGAGGAGGGTGGTGGCTGTGGTGTCGTCACGGTGCAGGGACAGCGCCTTGTGCAGAGAAACCACCGCCGCCTCGTAGTCCCCCACTAACGCCTGAACCAGACCCAGCGCGGAGTAGGTTGACGCCACACCTGGGCACAACCGCAGGGCCTGGAAACAATCATTATCATCATCAGCATTTTTTTCCTGTCAGTATCATTATTAGTATTTTCTTCTTTGTCATGACCATCAACGTTATGGGTCGTATTATAAGACATTTTCGCCTTCCAAGAACAGCTATTTGACAAGGCTTTCGTAGGAGTTGTGGGCATTTCCAGGAGTAGTTTTATGACCCTGGTGGTAGTTTGACCCTTCCTCTGTATCATGAACCTAAAGCAACACACATTTGACAAGGCTTTCGTAGGAGTTGTGGGCATTTCCAGGAGTAGTTCTATGACCCTGGTGGTAGTTTGACCTTTCCTCTGTACCATGAAACTAAAGCAACACACATTTGACAAGGCTTTCGTAGGAGTTGTGGGCATTTCCAGGAGTAGTTCTATGACCCCGGTGGTAGTCTGACCCTTCCTCTGTACCATGAACCTAAAGCAACACACATTTGACAAGGCTTTTGTAGGAGTTTTGGGTATTTCCAGGAGTAGTTCTATGACCCTGGTGGTAGTTTGACCTTTCCTCTGTACCATGAAACTAAAGCAACACACATTTGACAAGGGTTTCGTAGGAGTTTTGGGCATTTCCAGGAGTAGTTCTATGACCCTGGTGGTAGTCTGACCCTTCCTCTGTACCATGAAACTAAAGCAACACACAAATATTTGACAAGGCTTTTGCAGGAGTTTTGGGTATTTCCAGTAGTTCTATGACCCTGGTGGTAGTCTGACCCTTCCTCTGTACCATGAAACTAAAGCAACACACATTTGACAAGGCTTTTGCAGGAGTTTTGGGTATTTCCAGGAGTAGTTCTATGACCCCGGTGGTAGTCTGACCCTTCCTCTGTACCATGAAACTAAAGCAACACACATTTGACAAGGCTTTCGTAGGAGTTGTGGGCATTTCCAGGAGTAGTTCTATGACCCTGGTTGTAGATTAACCTTTCCTCTGTACAATGAACCTGAAGAAACACTCATTAGAACCCGACTGAGCCCCTCTTTGACCTTTGGAAATAGCTGATGTGAGAAGCGGAAGTGTCTTGTAATACCAACCTATAAGTAGTCATCTTTTTCATCACCATCATCATTAGTTTCGTCATCTTTTTCATTCCTCCTCCTCCTCCTCATTATTAGTATTGTTATCTTTCTCATCATTACTAACACTGCAACCATCATTATCAGTACAGTCGTTCCTCAAATAGTACGGTTTCGTTTTTTTAAGGATTGTCACAGAAGATCATTTAGGATTTTTAAATTTCCTGCTTGTCGGGAAATTAAAAAATCCTATAAAATCTAAGAAAATCCACATAAAACCAAAACCAAACTATTGGAAACCGTACTATTTAAAGGACGACTGTATTATCGAACTATACGTCATCTTCACTAGCAATCCCATTTTCTACAGAGGCAAGGTAGACTAAATAAAAAAGAAAAAGAGAGGGAGAAAAAAATCCTATGTCGTACCTGCTGGTGGAAGTGGATGGCCTCCTCATACTTGGCCAGCTTGCGGCAGGTGTGCGCCAGGTTGTTGAGGAGCGCCGACCACTTCTCCGGAACCACCGCTGCCGCTGCCCCGCCCTCCTCCACCAGCGCCACCGCCTGCCGCATGTACGTCTCCGCCACGGCAAACCTGTATTGGGTGAGGAGGTGTTGGGGGGGAAAAAGGATATGTGATTTTTTTGACGGTAAAGGAAACAAAATAAAGCTTGCTAATTCACTGATCCTGCAAAGTAAACAAAAGGAGTGGCCAGATGAAAGGTCAATTTCGTATGGAGAGGTGTCTTGATATGGTGAGTGAGTGAGTGTGTGAGTGTGAGTGTGAGTAAGAGTCTGTGAGTGAGTGTGCAAGTGAATGAGTGTGTGCATGTGTTCTATTTATACAACTTACATGATGAAAACTATATAATTAACCTGGAAAAAAGTGAAATAAGGTGTACTATTATGCTCAAGAATTCTAGAGGAAAGACTGAAACTGAATTAAACTAAACTAAACTCAGATTGAAGCTAAACTAAACAAAATGAAACTTAAACTCCACTCACTCCTGGTTACTGAAATATGGTGTACTATTATGCTCAAGAATTCTGGGGGTAAGATTGAAAATGAATTAACCCGGTAGCAGCGAGGATCATGTTTCTTAATGGCCCCTCTAAGCGAGAAAAATGACAAAAAATCATCACTCACACAAACCATTTCATAATATATATCAAAGCATTTGTGATCAGTTTATGTATCATCTATTTTGGGGGGTTTATATCATGGTAAAAATTTGGCCCGTCGTTGCTCCACGGTAAAGACACAAATTTGGTCGCTGCTACCGGGTTAAACTAAACTAGACAGATTGAAACTAAACTAAACAAAATGAAACCAAGGCTCCACTCACTCCTGGTTACTGAAGGCCACCACCCCAAGCTCATGAAGGACAAACGGATCAGACGGCGCAATCTCCAGAGCCTCACGGAAGAACTTCTCGGCAAACTTTGGGTTGTTGGTGAGTCCGTACTCCATGCCTATGTACAGCAGCGGCAGGTGGCACCCCTTCATGAGCTGCGCCGCCTTGAAGTACGCTGCCATGGCCTGGTCGTGCTCGTTCTCGGCAGCAAAGGAGTGGCCGTACGCAACCCACGCTGGCCCGAAGACGCGGTCGAGAGTGGTGGCCTTGCTGAGGTAGCGTCGCGCCTGTTCGTTCTTCCCTGTTTGGTGTGTGGCAGGGAGGGAAGGGTGACGATGAGGGAGAAAAGGAAGCTATACTAATAATGGTAACAAGGAAAAAGAAGCTATACTAATCATAATAATAACAAAATCATTCAAAGCCCTGACTATAATGTTGGATTCAGGAGATCACAACCCAGTTCATAATAACAGATGTATAGATGTATTAATAATAGACAGGAAAACAGCTTCTGGTAACAATCATATGAATCAAACATCAGATTTACTATTGAACAAATATATATATACACAGCACCTCAAGAAAGGAATGACTTAATAAAAAGTTATCACAAAAGACCATGAGTGTAACAAATTCCTGAAACCCTTGAAGAGCGTGTGATACCAAATTAATGAAGCCCATGACAGCAGAAAGAAGAGATAGAAGCAGAAGCAAGAAGAAAGGAAGAGCAGGGATCCAGCACTCACCTATTAGATAATAATAACACCCGACTGCAAACCAGGCGAGGGCGCTCTCTGGGTAGAGGTCCACCAGTTTGTGCGCCAAGAGGAAGAGTGCTGAGGAGACATCAAGAAACATTAACATCCATCATTTCTCAGAGTCAAATGAGCTAGTTCAGACAGACAAGAGGTCACAACGCTGCCAGATTTTCGTACTCAGCCGATTATATTTCCCGACTTCCTACCCCCAAACTGTCTTCTGGGCTCCAATAACGAAACTAATTTATAGTTATCGTTAAAAGAGTGAGATTCTGATGTTTCTTGGCGTCTTAGGCGTCAGAAACAGGTAAATACTACGCTCTGAGTACGACAATCTGGCAATGGTGCAAGAGGATCATCACTAAGTTATCATTTTTTTTTTTCCTGCAGAGTATTAGATTTAGGAGACACCTATAAATCCAATACTCATTTATTATTTATTACTTAGGTCAGTATTCTTAGACTTCTTTCTCTTATATCAACTATTTCTAAAAGCCAATAAAGAGGTTAAACGTGTCTCTATGAGTGTTTCTTTACATTCACGGTACGGAAGAAGAGCCACACTACCACCAGGGTCACAAAACTACCCCTGGAAATGCTCAGAACACCTATGAAAGCCTTATCAAATATGTGTGCCTGGTCGCCGAATGTTTAAGAATACGACCCTTAGTTAAGCTTCCTGCCTCAGCCTGCAAGCCGACACTTACTGTTTGCCTCCTTGAGCTCCACCATACAGGAGACATGGATGGGCAGGCACTCAGTGTGGTACGGGTCTTTCTTCAACACCCTGGACAAAGAATGTAACAATTTAGAGCCTGGAGACAGTTTTGATAATAGTGTTGCATTTCATGTTGGCTGAAAAAGAAGTAATTATCTCTGCAAAGGTTCAAAACTGCATGAAAAAATAGGGTTTTCTGATTGCTCTAGACAACAAATTGATTCTAAATTGGTTTATCAAATGACTGCTTGGATAAAAAAAGGGCATTTCAGAGTTTACAAACAAAGTACACCAAATTACTTAATACTTCTGAATGTAACAACACTCAGGAAGCTAAGAATATTAAATGAAGAAGAAGGGAGAAAGAAGGAAACTACACGCATAAACGGAAAGTACAAATATTAAAATAAGTACAACAAATTACTTCATACTTCTGAACATAACAACACTCTGGAAACTAAGAATATTAAACAAAGAAGACGGAAGAAAGAAGGAAACTACTACACAAATAAATGGAAAGTACAAATATAAAAATAAGTACAACAAATAACTTACTACTTCTGAATATAACAACACTCAGGAAACTAAGAATATTAAATGAAGAAGACGGAAGAAAGAAGGAAACCACTACTCACAAAAATGGAAAGTATAAATATAAGAATAAGTATAATCTCCACAGTCAGCCACAGACACCAACAGCCTCGACACTCACTCCTGGGTCAGCCGAGAGCACTGTGAGAAGTTGCAGTTGTAGTAAAGCTTCTCCGCCTGCGCTGTGAGGAAGTCGGCATTGGTGGCCAGCGCTGCGGCAGCCTGGGGAAGGATCTGGTTGGGGGAGCAGTACTTGTTGGTGCGGGTCTGGTACACGGCCTTCACCACGGTGCCCTCGGCCTCGCTGCACCACCCGGACAGAGGCAGCGAGTTGAGGAGGTCTTGCTCTGAGGGGGAAGACAGGATAATCACACTCTGCACATTGGTAAGGGTTAACCTGTTGACTGCAGATTTCCTACAAGAAGACCTCACCAAGCAACAGGAATGGATCAAAATGTGGCTGCTACAATCCAATGAAGAAAAATGTAGTCTTGCACCTTGGGAGGGGATATCCAGCACACCAATACCACATGGGAAACACTCTACTATCCACCACAGAGGCAGAGAAAGACCTGGGACTATATGATATCAGGCTACCAGTGAAGGGATATCCAGCACACCAATACCACATGGGAAACACTCCACTATCCACCACAGAGGCAGAGAAAGACCTGGGAGTATATGATATCAGGCTACCAGTGAAAGACAAATTCGTTCCAATCGCAGCGGACGGGTTAAAATCCACTCCACCAAGACCTATTACCCTTTCTCCTTCTTCTATTTGTTTTACAGCAAGGGAGGCAGTGACTTCTGGAGGAGCAGAAAAAAGAAGAAGAGATAGAGTAAGAGTAAAGGGGAAGAGGCTGTGCTCCATAATCCTAAACATATCGGGCTCCCAACATGACTATTTTCGTGGGTAACTTTTCCGTTCATGAAGCAGAAGTCGTGCAAAACTATCACTAGGAACACAAAACAGTCCATGAAAATCCCAGCAACTTCCATAAGAGGCTTTTCAAACAGGCAAACTGAGATGCCAATATGTTTAACCCGGTAGCAGCGACGGGCCAAATTTGTGGCTTTACCGTGTAGCAGCGACGGGCCAAATTTGTACCATGATTTAACCCCCCCAAAATAGATGATACATAAACTGATTACAAATGCTTTGATATATATTATGAAATCGTTTGTGTGAGGGGTGATTTTTTCTCATTTTTCTCGCTGAGAGGGAACATTAAGAAACATGATCCCCGCTGCTACCGGGTAAAGAATATGGGCTTTTGTCTCTCTAGCCTGGCGTCCTCACCCTCCTTAGCGGTGAGCATGTGGTGCTGCGTGAGGGCGTGTATCGCCTCGTAGCACAGTGGGTCCGCCTGCACCGCCACCTGGAAGCTCTCGGCCGCCAGCGCTCGGTTGTCCGTCGCCTCATAGATGTACCCCTTCAGCAGGTGTGTGGAGCAGGTGGTCTGAGGGAAGGGAAGTGAATATTATGCTTTCCCTCGTCGTCGTTAGGAGCAGTGAGTGGTGGGCTTTTTTTTTTCCATATTTGTTTCCTTTCTTTATGCCCTTGAACTGACTCCTCTGCTGTAAAAAAGAGAGAGAGAGAGAGAGAGAGAGAGAGAGAGAGAGAGAGAGAGAGAGAGAGAGAGAGAGAGAGAGAGAGAGAGAGAGAGAGAGAGAGAGATTATAAGGTCAATATCTTTTAAGGAATGAAGGGAGTGAGTAGAAGGCTTTTTTTTTTCTACACTTTTTTTGTTACCTCTGAGCCGTCTCCTTTATTGTAAAAAACAAAACAAAACAAACAAACAAACAAAAAAAAAACTGTGACATATTGGCTGAAAAGGAAGTCAATATCTCGGCAAAGATTCAAAACTGTATGAAAAAATAGTTTTTTTATTGCTCTAGACAACGAATTGATTCTAAATTGGTTTATTAAATTTCTGCTTGGATAAAAAAAAGAGCATTTCAGGATTTATAAACAATGGCATCCTTACTTTCACAGACAACACAATAAAAAATACTGTTTCTCAAAGTATGGCAAACATTTTCAAGATTTTGTGGACATAGGAAAAAAAAAATAAAAATAAAAAAATAAATAAATAAATAAATAAATAAAAAAAATAAAAAAATAAAGCTATGGTGGCGCTGTGATGGGAACTCTCCACTCACCGACATGACATCATCGATCTCCGGCACAGACAGAGGCTCGCCCTCCACCTTGCCGGCCGTCACGTTGTTGTTGTCGTTGTGCTCGAGGATGTTCAGCGCCGCCGGATACTCCCCGACCTCGTAGTGGCACAGCGCAACCAGGTAACGGCAGGTGAGATTCTAGAGGAGACGGGGGGAGGGAGAAAGAAGAGCGTATTAAGACACCTCTCCACCCAAAATTAGCCTCTCTTTTGGCTACTCTTTACTTTTATCTTTTATAGGAGCAGTGAGTAGCGGGCTTCATTTTGTTTTGCACTCTTTTTGTTGCCCTTGAGCCGTTTCCTTTGAGTAAAAAAATAAATAAATAAATAAAACAAAAAATAAATAAAAAAACAAAAATATCCTGTAAATTCACTTGCTCTAACTTGGGAACCTTGAATTTACTGATAACTCAAGAACAGGAAGAATTTTACCTCATTTCATTTTCTTAGATTTTGTTGAAGGAATATAATGGAGCTCTCAGTCTCCTAGGCAATGCAATATACACAAATTACACTTTTTTTTTTTTTTTCAGCAAAGGAGATGGCTCAAGGGCAACAAAAGGTAGCTTCATGATGTCTTCTTGTAGGAAATCCACAGTCAAGGGGTTAAAAGCATTTGTTATTCACCCTGAGCAGCAAATCTTAAAAAATAGTGTTGCCTCTAGACTCTGCTATTTCCCAAACATTACAAAGCATGTGCTACGTACCCTGAGCAGCTTGTGTTGAGTGAGGAGCAGGATGGCACGGTGGTACTGCTTGGTGAGGAAGAACGTCTGCGCCAGCCAGTAGACATCGGCTGCCGCGCCGCCACTCAGGCTCACCACTTTGTCCGCCCAGAACATGGCGGCCTTGTAGTGATGCTGCGGAGAAGGGAGGTGAGATGAGGCATACGTAGTGTACTAGAGGCTTTATTTTTCTTAGCTTAACGTCCTTATTCTCCCTTATGGGGTTGGACGGCTTATTACCTTTTCATGTACCAGTATAGAAATAAAACTGGGTAAAGATTCGTTTTAGTACAGTGCCAGTATTTCATTACCTATCTAACCTAAAACTGTTCACTGAAACCATAAAATAAAAAGTATCTCTATATAAAACTGAATACATAGATCACTTATATCACTTATATTAGCAAGCCCACTTCCTACAGAGGCAAGGTAGACTAAAGAAAGAGAGACGGATGTAAAAATAAACCAAATGAACCAAATAAAGACGAGAAAGAGACGACACACTCAATATTAAACCCTAAAAATTATAAAATGTTTTGAATCTTATGAAGGGGAGGAGGGGCCATGCCTTCTACCTCCCCCTCCTCCTCTTCTCTCCGTCCCTCCCTCACTTCCCTCCACTTCTCCTCCTCCTCCCCTCTCCTCACCCTCTCTATGCAGCTCCTGACCACCTTCCTGAACTTGTCCAGGTCCAAAGAGTCCATGGGAGAGGTCGGCATGGATTCAACCTCCTCCGCCATTGTTTACACTTTGTCTCCATAGAGATGTGTAGAAGTAGAGTAGCGCGACGTCAGTGTTTGTGAAGCCATCATGCCGCCATCTTGGTATTCCTGTACTGGATAACTTGCGGAGAGAAATGGAGTACGTTGGGAAAGGCCTTTGTCTTCTATATAGTAATGAATGAAGATGGTGATAAGGAATGTAAAATCTGCCTTGACATGGAGATCATAGGGAGGCATAAACTCGATCTCCTATTCCGTACATTAAAATTTTGTCTATCTGTCTGTCTATCTTTCTATCTATCTGTCTATCTATCTATCTAAATGTCTTCTTCTATCTCCTATTCCATTTTTTGCTTTCCTTCTTTCTCTTTTTGTTTCACTATTTCGTTAATTTCTCAGATCATCCCTCCTTTATTATCCTCTCTCTCTCTCTCTCTCTCTCTCTCTCTCTCTCTCTCTCTCTCTCTCTCTCTCTCTCTCTCTCTCTCTCTCTCTCTCTCTCTCTCTCTCTCTCTCTCTCTCTCTCTCTCTCTCTCTCTCTCTCTCTCTCTCTCTCTCTCTGCTTCTGACGGTAATAGCCTCCGAGCCCTTGTCTACTCCATTGTAAGCAAGGGAAGCACGAGGTCAGACCCGCCCCCACAGCTGACCGCGATCTCGACCCAGCTGATTGGCCTGTCCTAAGGGGGTAATTTTATTAAACATTTCGGAGGGCCCTTAAGTCCACATACATATTCGACAAGGCTTTCGTAGGTGTTTTAAGCCTTTCCAGTGGTAGTTTGATGGCCCTGGTGGTAGTTCGATCCTTCTTTTAAACCGTGAATCTAAGAAAACACTTATTAGACACATGACCAAGTGGCTATAAAGATGCGAAGCTTATTAAATGGACATCAGTGGGTTATCCATGGAAGCAATTAAGACTCGCTCACTACGATGTCGTCAATAAGTGCATATCGAGGATTATTATATATTGCTGCGCCGACAGTGGAGCGGGGCCTTAAAACCTCATCAACGGTCAACGGTAAACGGTAGAACCCTGTTGATGTTGGGTTTGGGCTTTTAACCTTCGCGTGTTCATGTTATATTCGTGTATAAACAGCATATGTCCCCCACACACGCGAGCACGCACGTTCAATTAATTATAAACATTAATACTACTAGCTGTCTCTCTCCACACACACACACACACACACGCACACACACACGCGCGCACACTTAAAATTCCCTCACAATCTCTTGCATGGTGGGGAAAATGAGGAAAAAACGGAGGAAAAGAGGAGAGAAAAGAGGAGAGAAAAGAGGGGAAAAGAGGGAGGGAGGAAGGGACCAAGCAAGGGGGGACTAAGAGAGAGAGAGACAGAGAGAGGGAGCCAAAGATATTTCAGTGTGCATGTGACGTGGCAGCAGGAGGGTGTGTGTGCCTCCTCTCCGCTCAATAGCAGTGCCACAAACCCAAAACAAACCTCCATAACACCCTCCACAGTGCCACAGGACGCTGAGGATGGTGAAAACTGGCACTATAGGAGGTGAATAAGGAGCCTAGGTGGGTGGAGTGTCCGTAGAGGTGACAGAAGGGCCAGTTTTAAGGTAGTGGAAGTAGGATTTTTGCCCATACTGCGCCTGGCACAACCACCACCACCACCACCGCCACCGCCACTCAGCTGACGGCCGCAAGATTGGCAGGTAAGTCCTTCATTATGCAGGTGAGAAAGGTTAATTAAGGGCCTCAGAAGAACACCTGTATGGGACTTTACCTGGATAACTCTCTCTCTTTGTTATAGTTTACGTTGAATTGTAAGTTTTTCATTATACAGGTGAGAGAGGTTAATTAAGGGCCTCAGAAGAACACCTGTATGGGACAACAATAAATATTTCAATTAAAAAAGGTGAGAGAGGTTAATTAAGGGCCACAGAAGAACACCTGTATGGAACTTTACCTGGAGAACTTTCACTGTCTTTGTTATAGTTTACGTTGAATTGTGAGTTTTTCATTAGAGAGGTGAGAAAGGTTAATTAAGCACCTCAGAAGAACACCTGTATGGAACTTTACCTGGATAACTCTCACTGTCTTTGTTATAGTTTACGTTGAATTGTAAGTTTTTCATTATACAGGTGAGAAAGGTTAATTAAGCACCTCAGAAGAACACCTGTTTGGGACTTTACCTGGATAACTTTTACTCTCTTTGTTATAATTTAGGTTGAATTGTAAGTTTTTCATTATACAGGTGAGAAAGGTTAATTAAGGGCCTCAGAAGAACACCTGTATGGGACTTTACCTGGATAACTTTCACTCTGTTATTGTTTACGTTGAATTGTTTTGTTTACTTTGTTTCGTCAATTTGGTTCGTCTTCAGGATAAATATAATAATACTTTCCCTTACTGAAGAAAAATTACGCATTGCTTTAAATTCTCTTGATTCAATGATCGTAGACTTTTTATTAAGCTTCTGAAAAATAGAAATATATAAATACTCACTTACTTCTTCTTACTTTAATTAGTACATTTTTATTTACTTTACTAACTTTTATTTACTGCTTTACTTACTCTTTATTTACTTTACTAACTTTTATTTACTTACTTTACTTACTTTTTACTTATTCTACTAACTCTCGCTCATTTTTTATATACTTTTCAAACACTTACTTTACTTATTTTCGACTTTACTAACTTTATTTACTTTACTTATTTTACATACTTACGTTACTTACTTTTAACTTTCTTGCATATTTTACTTACTTATATATCCTTTCCCTGATCTGAAACTCTTGATAATAAGTGAAGAGAGGATTGGAACCGACATCCTGGAATGAAACGGAACTGGAACCTTCTCAAAGCCTCTCTGTGTCTCAACCCTTCCAGAACCTCATTAATTTTACGAAGAGAAGGAGGAGGAGGAGGAGAAGAGGAGAGAGTGGGAGGAGGAATAGTAGATGAGATGGAGAGAAGGGAGGAGGAGGAGGAGAGCGGAGAGAGTGGGAGGAAGAATATAAAATGAGATGGAAGGGAAGAGAGGAGGAGGAGGAGGAGGAGAAGGAGGAGAAGGATAAGAGGAAAAAAGAAGAGCTGTGAACGGAGGGGAAAGAGGCGGAGGAAGAGAAGAGGAAAGGAGGAGGAGGAGGAGGGGGAGGAGGATAAGAGGAAAAAAAAGTTGTGAGCGGAGGGGAAAGAGGCGGAGAAAGAGAAGAAGAAGAAGAAGAAGAAGGGGAGGGGGAGAGTTGTACAGAAATTGTCATCTGTTGTGGATTATTTATTCTCTCTCTCTCTCTCTCTCTCTCTCTCTCTCTCTCTCTCTCTCTCTCTCTCTCTCTCTCTCTCTCTCTCTCTCTCTCTCTCTCTCTCTCTCTCTCTCTCTCTCTCTCTCTCTCTCTCTCTCTCTCTCTCTCTCTCTCTCTCTCTCTCTCTCTCTCTCTCTCTCAGCGGCACTGCATCACATCCAAAATTTCCGGGAACCGCGCCCTCTCTGGCCCGCTCAAAGTCGATAAGCCAGCGGGGGAGAGACAAACAGAAACAAAGAAGAAGAGGAAGAAGTAGAAGAAGGGGAAGAAGAAGTAGAAGAAGAAGTAGAAGAAGAAGCTAGAAGAAGAAGAAATAGAAGATGAAGAAGAGGGATAGGCAACCGTCTATTTCTTTTTCTGGAGGTTGGTAATTCTAAACCCTCTAACATGGATGATAAAGAGAAATATAAGGAAAATGAAAGGGAAAGAATAGCCAGCAAGAAGTAAGTCGACGATTTTGTTATTTTCTTTTTTTACACAGACATTTTCGTAAAAAAATGTCAGAAAAAGGAAAGGAAAAAGAAAACCAACACTATAAAGAGAAATATAAGGAGAATGAACTAGAGAGAATAGCCAGCAAGAAGTCGACGGTTTTGCTATTTTCTCTTTTACACAAACATCCTCGTAAAAAAAATATCAGGAAAGGAAAAAAAAGAAGAAAACCAACACTGTACAGATTCTGGAAGCTAGTAAAACTCTTGTCTAGATACTAAAAGAACCGTATAAGAAACAAAAACTTGCAAGAGCTCCAAGTAAAGTCGTTTTCTTCTTTATTTTCCACCCAAATCTTCGTAGGGAAAGGAAAAGTATAAGAGAACAACTCTCTTTACATTCTGGAAGCTGGTAATCCTCAACAAACGAAGAAGGGCTCTCAGGAAAGTCTACATAATTCTCTCTTTTTCCTAGATTTTCACCGCTTGGAACCATAACAAGAGGAAAAAATAACAATAAAACAACACTCCATGCATTCTGGAAGCTAGTAATACTCAACAAACGAAGAAGGGCTCTCAGGAAAGTCTACATAATTCTCTCTTTTTCCTAGATTTTCACCACTTGGAACCATAACATAAAGAAAAAAAGAACAAGAAAACAACACTCCATGCATTCTGGAAGCTGGTAATCCTCTAACCTAAGGGAAAAAGAGATAGAAATTCAACCCGTAACGGAAGAAACGAAGAGCTCTCACGAAAGTCTTAATTTTTCTCTCATTTTCCTAGATTTTCACCGCTTGGAACCATAACAAGAGGAAAAAATAACAATAAAACAACACTCCATACATTCTAAAACCTTGCAGTCTTCTTATCTAGGCAAAACAAAAAGAAAAACAACCCGTAAGAGAACAAATAACGAAGAGCTCTCAGGAAAGTCTTAATTTTTCCCTCATTTTCCTAGATTTTCACCGCTTGAAACCATAACAAAAGGAAAAAATAACAATAAAACAACACTCCATACATTCTAAAACCTTGCAGTCTTCTTATCTAGGCAAAACAAGAAGAAATTCAACCCGTAAGAGAAGAAATAACGAAGAGCTCTCAGGAAAGTCTTAATTTTTCCCTCATTTTCCTAGATTTTCACCGCTTGGAACCATAACAAGAGGAAAAAATAACAAGAAAACAACACTTCATACATTCTAAAACCTTGCAGTCCTCTCATCTAAGGCAAAACAAAAAGAAAAACACCCGTAAAAGAAGAAACACACACAATCCAGTCGACGGTTTTCCTTTTCCCTTTTCTCCCGCAGCTCTGCACCGGACGGAAGGGAGGGCGAAGAGGAGGAGAGGCGGAGAGCGGAGAGGCCGAAGCGAGGGAGGACGAGCGACGCAATAGCCAGGCAGCATGGCGGAGGAGGGCGACTTTAATTTCACCCTGATGGAGGCGCTGGGGGGGCAGGAGGCGGCGCAGGAAGTAAACGTTACCCTGGACAATTTGCTGGACCCCGCGAACTCCACATTCTTGGGCAAGTCATCAATTCGGTCACCCGGAGTCGTGCTGGGTGTGTATAGGTCCAAGGGTTCGAGTCTCCGCTTGGTTAAGTTTCGAGGCACTGACGCATGAGTGGAACGGACGGGAATGGGGGCGGACAAACGGACAGGGATGAAAGAACGGAGATGAAGAGACAAACACCTTTTTAATATTTACTGTCCGTTGAGGCACTGACGCATGAGTGGAACGGACGGGAATGGGGGCGGACAAACGGACAGGGATGAAAGAACGGAGATGAAGAGACAAACACCTTTTTAATATTTACTGTCCGTTGAGGCGCTGACGGATGACTGGAACGGACGGGAATGGGAAACGGACAAACGGACGGGGATGAAAGAACGGAGATTAAGAGACAAGCACCTTTTAAATATATGCTGTCCGTTGTTCTATGTTCTTGGGTTTTGAGGCAGTGACGGATGAGTGGAACGGACGGGAAAGGGAACGGACAAACGGACGGGGGTGAAAGAACGGACAGAAAGAGACAGTCACCTTTTAAATATCTACTGTCCTTAATTTCCTGTTCCTTCTTGTATTTCGAAGCACTGACGGACGATTCAACGGACACATTAACGGACGGGAAGGGAAGCGGACCTGCGGACGAGGATGGAAAAACAGTTATTAAGAGACGAGCACGTTTTAAATGGCTTCTGTTTTATTTTTTTATTATTTTTTAGTGTAGGATTATCTGTTTTTGCATCTTCCGCCTGCATGAAAAGTGAGAGGTGGTATGTTTTTTTTTGTTGATATTTCTTATTTTTTTTTTTTTTAGTCTTAGATATTGACAGACAGACAGATAGATAGATAGATAGATAGACAGACATAACATTCATTCAATCATTCATTAACTTTTTTTCTCTCTCTCTTTCTTTCTTTTTTCTTTCTTTCTTTCTTTCTTTCTTTCTTTTTTTCTTTCATGCATTCATTTACTAATTTTTCTTTCTTTTTTTTTCTTTCTTTCTTTCATGCATTCATTCACTCATTTTTCTTTCTCTCTCTCTTTCTTTCTTTCTTCTCTCTCTCTCTCTCTCTCTCTCTCTCTCTCTCTCTCTCTCTCTCTCTCTCTCTCTCTCTCTCTCTCTCTCTCTCTCTCTCTCTCTCTCTCTCTCTCTCTCTCTCTCTCTCTCTCTCTCTCTCTCTCAAACCCCTCAACCCATCAACTCCCAATATATCTCTCTGGCAGGGTCCATCTTCTCGTGTGAGGTGTGGACATCCCCCCAACACCTACTCTTTCAACTCGCCAACGGGTGCTTCTTCGTGAGCTACTTGGCGCCCTCACAAAGCAAAGGCCTTCTCTTCATGCACTGCGTCCTCATCATAGGTAAGAGGAAGAGTGAGTGAGTGAGTGAGTGAATGGCCCTTGCTCTCACGGCTGTCACTGTCACCATCAATACCATCAACGTAGTCTCCCTTCCTCTGTTCTCCTACCGTCTGTTCCTCACTTTCTTTCTCCATAAAATTTTATTGCTAGACTCTTTTCCTATTTCTGGTTTCCTTATGCACTGTGCGTGATTCCAGGGAGGGTTATTCAGGCAGTGTATCCATTCCAGTTTGCCCTTTCATTCCAGACTTTCTTCGTGGACCTGGAATATCATCTGTGGCCTCAATGTACTTCTGCTAGACTGTATTTCCATTCCCATTTTTGTGATTCCAAGGGGAGTTCTGAAGGCAGGTTATCCATTCCAGTTTACCCGTTCATTCCATTCCAGTCTGTTCTCTCATTCCAGGTTTTCTTCTTCACCGTATCTGGACCTGGAATATGATTTGCGCTATACTGTCTTGCGATCCCCAGTTTTGTGATTCCAGGGGGAGTTCTGAAGGCGGTTTATCCATTCCAGTTTGTCATTTCATTCCAGGTTATCTTCTCGCTCAATTCCAGTTTGCCTTTCGTTCCAGCTTATCTTCTCACTCCATTCCAGTTTATCTTTCATTCCAGCGGATCTTCTCACTCCATTCCAGTTTATTTTTCATTCCAGCTTATCTTATCACTACATTCCAGTTTCTCCTTTTATTCCAGGTTTTCTTCTTTACTCCACCTGGGCCTGGAACGTCATCTGTGCCCTCAATGTACTCCTGCTAGACTGTCTTTTTATTCCCAGTTTTGTGATTCCAGGGACGGTCATGCAGGCAGGTTATCCATTCCAGTTTCTCCTTTCATTCCAGGATTTCTTCTTTACTCCACCTGGGCCTGGAACGTCATCTGTGCCCCTGACGTGTTTTCCTGGAATTTCACGTTCATGCTGCTCAACATGGGTCAGACGCTCTACATCATATACCAGATGCGGCCAGTCAAGCTGAACAAGGAGCTGGAGGCGATGTACGAGGCCCTCTTCCAACCCCTGAATGTAAGTGTTGGTTGCGGTGTTTGGGCTATTTTTTGGGGGGGTTGTTTTTGGGCTAGTTTTTTTAGGGGGTTGTTTGGGCTGGTTTGGGCTGTTTTTGTTTGTTTTGATTGTTTTGTTTTGGTTGTTTTGGGTTCTTGATGTTTTGTTGTTGCCTCTTTTTCCCATTTTCTGTGGATTTTTTAATATTTTTTTTATTCTTCTTCCCGTTTTTCATTTTCCGTTTCTCGTTTTCTTTGGATTTATTTATTATTTTGTCTCCATTTTTTATTCTCCTTCCCATTTCTCATTTTCCATTTCCCGTTTTCTTTCGATTTATTCATTATTTTGTTTCCATTTTTTTTATCCTCCTTCCCATTTTTCATTTTCCGTTTCCCATTTTTTTCGATTTATTTATTATTTTGTTTCCATTTTTAATTCTCCTTCCCATTTCCCATTTTCTTTGGATTTTCGTGTTATTTTGTTTCCATTTTTTTATTCTCCTTCTCATTTCTCATTTTCTATTTCCCATTTTCTTTTGATTTACGTATTTTTTTGTTTCCATTTTCTATTCTCCTTCCCATTTCTCATTTTCTTTGGACTTTCGTGTTGTATTACCTCCATTTTTATTCTCCTTACCATTTCTCACATTCATTTCCCATTTTCTTTGGATTTACTTATTATCTTGTTTCCATTTTCTATTCTCCTTCCCATTCCCATTTTCTTTGGATTTTCGTGTTGTATTGTCACCATTTTTTATTCTCCTTCCCACTTTCCATTTTCTTTGTATTTACTTATTATCTTGATTCCACTTTCTATTCTCCTTCCCTGTTTCATGTCTCATCTTTTATCTTTTATCTTCTGTCTTCGTTTATCTCTTCTTTTTAAGTGTTCTCGTGGGCGGCAGGAATTAAGCTCATGACCTCCTCTCTGCATATTCCAACTGGTGTCTCTTCTTGCCTCTGTATTACTGCCCATTTGCATACTTGGCTGCGTGACTTATCCAGCGTGTCTCAGTCCCTCTATTTATGACTTTGTCTGTCTTATTTTCTTTCTTTTTTCTTGGTTTTGGTTCTTTCTTTTTTTTCTTTAACTTTTCTTTCTTTCTTTCCTTACCCATTTCTCTCATTTCTTTCGTTTTCTCGTTCAATCTTTCTTTATTTTTTCCCTCTCTCTCTCTCTCTCTCTCTCTCTCTCTCTCTCTCTCTCTCTCTCTCTCTCTCTCTCTCTCTCTCTCTCTCTCTCTCTCTCTCTCTCTCTCTCTCTCTCTCTCTCTCTCTCTCTCTCTCTCTCTCTCTCTCTCTCTCTCTCTCTCTCTCTCTCTCTCTCTCTCTCTCTGTCTTTACTCCTCTCTCTCTCCACCCCCCCCTCTCTCCCTCTCACCCCACCCCTCTCTCCTTCTCTCTACAGGTGCCCCGTCTACTCTTCAAGCGCCTGGTGTCGGTGGAATACGCCCAGGTGATGTCCCTACACGCTGGTGAGGCTTACGCGATGCAGAACCTCACCAGAACAGACAGACTGGGACTTCTGCTCTCTGGGAAGGTAGGAATGAGATGGGTGCAAAGGGTGTGGTGGGAGGCTGGGATGGGTGCGAGAGTGTGTGGTGGTGGGAGGGAGTATGGGATGGGGTTGTGTTGGTGTTTGTGTGTGTGTGTGTGTGTGTGTGTGTGTGTGTGTGCGTTTTGTTTTCCTCTTCGTTTTCTTTTCGTTGCTGTTCATATTGTTTTCCTTCTACTACTATTGTTACTGTGTGTGTGTTTGTATATATGTTTCTTGTTCTTTTTCTTCATTTTTCTTTTGGTTCTTGTCCATATTTTTATACTTCTGCTTCTCCTTTTAGTTCTTCTTCTTTTTAACCTTCATCTTCATCTTCATCATCTTCATCATCTTCTTCATTTTCTTCTTCTTCTTCTTTTTCTTTCTTTTTCTCCTTTTTCTTCTTTTTCTTCTTCACCATCTTCTTCTTTGCAGGTCAACGTGATGGCGGACAACCAGTTCCTGCACTCCATCACCAGCATGCAGTTCATCGACTCCCCCGAATTCGAGTCTTCAAGAGCATCGCTGGAGGACAAATTCAAGGTACGCGAGAGGTTAAAATTTCTAAGCGCTTTGTACCTCCTTTTACTCCTTTACCACACCTTCCTTCTTCTGAATTAGTCGTGTTAGGGTAGTTTTACGTACCTTTAGTCGTTTGTTGATGTTTTGAGAGCTTGTTAAGTGTTGTATGAGCCATTTTTCTTTCGTTTCCAAGCGGTGTTTCGGTAAGGGTGACGGGGTAGTGAAATCCGGCATGGCGTGTCCGTGGAGTTTGTAGAGTTTCATGCGCCGCCGACCTTCCGTATCAGAGGAAACCCTTTGTTTATCTCTGTTTTTACTTATCTACACTTTGATTACTTGATTGTTAGGCTTGAATTTGATAGCATGGAATAGTTTTACCTTTGACAGTGCTGATGTAGTGGTTGTTATTGTTATGTGCATGAAATAAAATAAAACTTCAAAATTGGTGATATTCTCTGATAAGTTAAGAAAGTAAAAGAAAAGGAAAAGTGAAGTAAAATTAAGGGGGAGGAGAAGAAGAAAACAGAAGAAAAGAAAGGAAAGGGAAATGAAAAAAATGGAATAGAAAAAGGAAAAATTAAAGCAAAAACCAAAACAAACGCAAAAAAAACCCCGAAAAAAAAGAAGAAACGAAAAAGTAAAAAAAAGAAGAGAAAAGAAGTAAAACAACAGGAAGAAGAACAAGAACAAGAAAAATGAGTCAAAACAGCACTAACCACCCAAACTAACCTAACAACCTAACCACCAATCCCTGCATCGCCCTCATCTCCCTCACAGGTGTCGATTATCGCTGCCACCTCCTGCCGGTACGTTTTCTGGCACCGCACGAGTCTGGAGTACCTGTTCGTTAAGGAGTCATACCTGGCGGCCGTCCTCTCCACCCTGATCGCCCGGGACATCACCACCAAGCTGTACCACATGAACCAGAAGGTGAGGTAGACATTTAAATAGATAGATATAGATAGAAAGATAGACAGGTTGATCAATAGGTAAACAGGTAGATAGATAGAAGATAGAGATAGATAGTGATTTTTTTTTTTACAGCAAAGGGGACAGTGCAAGGGCGTAAAAAAGAAAACAATAATGAAAAAAAGCCCTAAATAGATAGATAGGTATAGATAGATAGATAGACAGATAGACAGGTAGTTCGATAGGTAAATAGATAGATAGATATGAAGATAGAGATAGATAGTAAGTGATGTTAAATTTATTGCTTCTATTTAATCCATTTTTCTTTTTGTTTACTTTCTATTTGTTTTTCTTTAGTTTTCTTTATTTTTCTTTTACTTTCCTTCCCTTATTTTCCATTGATGCATATTTTTCTTTCATCATCTTTTTTATTTTTTTTATTTTCTCTCCTTTCCTTCTTTCTTTTCCTCTTTTTAAATTTTCTTTTTACTTTCTTTCCCTTACTCTCCTTTTATTTCCATTTTTTTATCCTCTCTTCTATTTTCCTCTTCTTTACTCCTTTCTTTTCTTTCCTATTCTCTACGTTATTTTTCTTCTGTTTTTTTCTCATTCATTTCCCTTCCTTTAAACTTTTCATCACGTACTTTCCTTTCCTTTCCTATCTTTCCTTTCCTTTCCTTTCCTTTCTTTCCGTTCCTTTCTTTCCTTTCCTTTCCTCCTCCTCTCTCCTCCCATTTTCTTTCTTGCTGGGGTAACTTAATTAGATTTACTGGTGTACGTGAAACACACCTCCGCGCTAAAAACACAAGAAACGAACACTTCAGGAGGCCCGAGGGAGTCCTATAAATATTTAACTTGGAATTCCAGGCCCACCTCTCTTTAGTAATGTACCTCCAATCTATTATTTATCCAGCATACGTGAAGCTTCCATTCTGCGACCTGTGAGAATGGAAGAAAATGCTGGTTTGAAGATAACTAATATATTTGTTTCCGCTATGGTACCCCTCTCCCTCTCTCTCTTCCTTCGGTTATACTGAAGAAGACTCATAGCTAATATATTTGTTTCCGCTATGGTACCACCCTCTCTCTCTCTCTCTCTCTCTCTCTCTCTCTCTCTCTCTCTCTCTCTCTCTCTCTCTCTCTCTCTCTCTCTCTCTCTCTCTCTCTCTCTCTCTCTCTCTCTCTCTCTCTCTCTCTCTCTCTCTCTCTCTCTCTCTCTCTCTCTCCCTATCCGGTTATATTGAAAAAGACTAATATTTTCACACCGTTTTTTTGGGGGGGGATTTGTCTTTCGCGTGGCGCAGATTGTGACGGAGAAAGGCTCGCACCTCGATATCCGGCTCCCGTCCCTCACGTCCTCCCTCTCCTCCTCGTGTGGTGGGGAAGGCTCTCTGCGTTCACCTGCCAGATTCTCCATAAGGTAAAGAGTGCCTCCTACCTCACCCCTCACCTCTGTCCCCTCTTCTCTCCCTTTTCCCTCACCCCTTCCATCACCTTCTCACCGTCACTCTTCTCCGCTCACCCCTTTCTCCTCTCCCCATCACCCCTTTCCTCTCGCCCCTTCCTTCACCCCTCTCGCCCTTCCTTGTAGTCCCCCCTTCCACATATTGCTTCCCTTTCTTCGTTTTTTTTTCTTTTTCTTATTCTGACTTTTTTTTTATTTCTTCTTTCCTCATCATCTTCGTTTTTTTATTTATGTGATTTTTTATGTTTTTTAACTTTTTTTTCCTCCTTCTCTTCTTTCTCCTTTTCTTCTTCTTCCTCTTCCTCTTCCTCCTCCTGCTCTTCTTTCATATCCTCTTTAATATATTTCCCTCTCCTCCTCCTTCTCTTATCCTCCTCCTCCTCCTCCTCCTCCTTCTCTTATCCTCCTCCTCCTCCTCCTTCTCACTGTTCTCTTTCTTTTCTTTTTGATATATTTTCCCCTCCTCCTCCTCCTCCTCTTTCTCCTCCTCCTCCTCCTCTTATCCTCTCTTCCTCCACCTCCTCTCCTCCTCCTCTCCTCCTCTTATCCTCTCTTCCTTAATACGTTTCCTCTCTCCACCACCACCACCACCACCATCACCACCATCTATTCTCTCCCTCACACGAACCACAAACCAAAACAAACCTAACTTCAACCACCCCAGCAACCCCCCAAAACCACCTATCTCCCCCCCTTCTCTAGGTCTGGGGTCGGCGGGGGGCTTGGAGGCGGCCACGGGGGGAGCGGGAGTAGCGCGGGGGGCGTGGGGTGCGGTGGGGGGCTAGCTTCCTCGCTTGCTGGGGTGGCCGGAATGGGAACTTCTACCAAGCACTCTCGTCTCGGCTACACCATCCTGCCCACCTCGGCCCCGCGTGAGTATTGATTTGCTTGCTTACTTAGTGGGTTGGAGGGGGTAGAAGGGGTGTGTGTGGGGGTGTGGAGGGGTGAAGGGATAATAGGTATGTGTGTGTGGCGGGGTGAGGTTGGTGTGTGTGTGTGTGTGTGTGTGTGTGTGTGTGTGTGTGTGTGTGTGTGTGTGTGTGTGTTTCTTGTAGGTAGTGATTTGGTTTGTGTTTCTTTGTTTTGATTTTCTTGATTTCTTTGTGTTTGTTTATGTATGTGTTTGTTTGTGTGTGTGGGCTTTCTTTCTCTTCCTTGTTTGTGTGTGTGTGTGTGTGTGTGTGTGTTTGGGTATTTTCAATCTTTCTTTCTTTCTTTCTTTCTTTCTTCGTTTCTGTGTTTGTGTGTTTGTGTAGGTTATTTGTTGCTGATGTTTGTTTGTTTGTGTGTGTGTTTGTGTGTGTGTTTGGATTCTGTTTCTTACTTTTTTTTGTTTACCTGGAGAAGTGTTGCGTGTTGTAAATTGTGTGTTTTCTCTCTTCTCTCTCCTCTCTTTGTTTTGCTCTCTATATTTGTTTGTTTGTTTGTTTGTGTGTGTGTTTGGAGTTTTTCTTAATTTTCTTGACCTGGAGAAGAGTTGCGTGTGGTTGCAAATTCTGTGTGTTTCTCTCTCTCCTCCTTCTCCTCCTCCTCTTCCTCTTCCTCTTCCTACTCTTTCGTTTTCCTCGTACTTCCTTTTGTTCCTCTCCTTCTCTCTCTCTCCTCCTCTTCCTCTTCCTCTTCCTACTCTTTCGTTTTCCTCGTGCTTCTCTTTGTTCCTCTTCTTCTTTGCGAGCTCATTTATCTTAGTTTTCTTCTCCATTTCTTCCTCTTTCTTCTCTCTTTCCTTCTCCTTCATTTCCTTCTTCTTCTCTGTTTCCTTCTCCTTCAGTTTTGTCTTTCTATTTCACTGTTTCCTCTTTCTCTTCTGCTTCTGGTGATCAATTTCTTCCTTCCTTCTTTTCTTCTAGTTCCTTTCGTCTCCCAATTCTTTCTTTCTTTTCTCTTTTTTTCCTTTCTCTGATGATCCCGCTGGTTCTATCCTCTTTATCTCCTCTTCTTCCTTCTTCTGCTTCCTTCTTCTTTCTTCCTCACCTCCTCATCTCTCATCTTATTTCTTTGTCTTCTCGCTTCTTCACAAACACATCCTCCTCGTTCTCCCTTCATCGTCTCTTCCTTCCTCCCTTCTCCCTTTCAACGCCTTCTTCTTCTCCTTCTTCAGGGTACGAGGGTCGGGATAGGCTGGACCTGGCGTACCGGGAAGGGGGGCGTGGTACGTACAGGGAGAACGGCTACGTACCCAACGGACGGCCGGAGATGACGCCCCTTACCGAGCTGCCCTCCACGGACTCCCTCACGGACGCCGCCCATGATATCCACACCTGGTTGGAAGACTCCTCGCGCTACACACAGAGAGAGTAACACACCTGACCCACACCTGATACACACCTGAAAACACACACACACACACACACACACACACACACACACACACACACACATACACACACTGACCTAAATACTAATCAGGTAAATTACATTATCATTTTTTTATCTGTGATTTGCATCTTTTTGTACGTTTGTCTGTCTGTGTCTGTGATTTATCCTTTTTTTTCTTTCTTTTTGATATATATTTTTTTCTGTCTTTATTTGTTTCAGTATCTAAGTTTATTTTTTTACCTGCATTTTTCATTTTCGTGTACGTCTGTTCGTGTGTTTTTATCTTTTTTTTTTCTTTGGTAATCTCTTTCTATCTCCATCTTTCTATTTTTTTTATATATATTTTTTTCTCTGTCTTTGTTTGTTTCAGTCTTTAAGTTTATATTTTTACCTGCCTTTTTCATTTTTGTGTGCGTCTGTTCGTGTGTTTTCATATATTTTTTTAGTAATCTCTTTCTATCTCCATCTTTCTATCTATTTTTTCTCATTATTTTTTACCCTGGCACATTCTGAACACAACACAAACTCCATATAAACCACAACAATTATCCACAAACGTTTGATAATCTCCATCCAGATATATATTCCTATTTACATATACAATCTAACGTTAACTCATTTATATCATGACCTATAATGACCCAAAGGCATATAACCGTGACCTTGTATATACCACTGTGATATTATAATGAGATGTGATAAGAGGCGTGACCAGCATCCTGACCCCATTCTTAGCCTTCTGCGGTACTACAACAAGCTTCCTGCGTATCCCTCAGTGCAGTTGTCGGAAATGGAAGTGGCTTGGTCAGTTTCCTCAGTTAATAGCCTTTCTAATCTGACTTGTCTCCTAACCTTATTCTTACCTTTCTTCTGCGGTACTACAATAACTTCCTCAGTGCAGTTGTAGTAAGAGGAAGCCGTTTGGTCAGTTTCCTCAGTTAATAAGCTTTTCCAGTGTGACTAGTCCCCTAATTGACCTCTCTTTTGGCTACTCTTTACTTTTATCTTTTATAGGAGCGGCGAGAAGCGGTCTTTTTTTTGTACTCTTTTTGTTGCCCTTGAGCCGTTGTGTCCTGTGATGTAAAAAAAAAACCTCTATTCTTAACTTTCTTCTGCGGTGCTACAACAAGCTTCCTGCGTATCCCTCAGTTCAGTTGTAAGAGGAAAAGGTTTGGTTACTATCCCAGTTTATAAGCTTTTCTAATATGACCAGTCTCCTAACACTATCCTCAGTTTTCTTCTGCGGTGCTACAACAAGCTTCCTGCGTATCCCTCAGTTCAGTTGTAAGAGGAAAAGGTTTGGTTAGATTCCCCAGTTTATTAGCTTTTCTAATGTGACCAGTCTCCTAACACTATCCCCAGTTTTCTTCTGCGGTACTACAACAAGTTTTCTGCGTATCCCTCAGTTCAGTTATATAAGGATAAGGTTTGGTTAGTTTCAGTTCAGTTGTAAGAGGAAAAGGTTTGGTCATTTTCCTCAGTTTATCAGCTTTTCTAATATGACTTGTCTCCTAATACACAGAGACACGACAGTCCTCGTCGACAGACCGACTTGGTCGGCTAGATTTCGATCGCCGATAGAGTCAGTCTGTCGGCTCCCTGCTACGGGCCGCCTTTGGCAAAGGCCAGTGCTCCCTCGTGCAAGAGGGGGCAATCTCCCCCCCCCCCCTCCTAATACTATCCTCAGTTTTCTTCTGCGGTGCTACAACAAGCTTCCTGCGTATCCCTCAGTTTAGTTTGTCGGAAGAGGAACAGGATTGGTCAGCATTTTCAGCCTCTCAGCCTTTCTAATCAACATGAATCACCCGTATTATCAACAGTATGTCCCTCCTACAGGTATTATAATGTAAACGTATATGATTTGACACTAGGATTCGTTGGTGAAGATAATCCGCCTTTCCTTCGGTGCTTCTATTTATAAGTTATGAATGACAATGGTTTATGACTATCAAGAAAAGAGTGATTTATGTGTTACGATTAAGTTTATTACACGAATTAACAATGTACGTATTTGTAACTGACGGTGTCTTTTATTAATAAGTTACTAATTACAGAGGGTTTAATGGGTTTATGAGTATCTCGAAAAAAAGAGGAATTTATGAGTTACGATTAAGTTAAGTACACGAATTAACAATGTACGTATTTGTACTTGCCTTTGCTTCGGTGTCTTTTATTAATAAGTTACTAATGACAATGGGTTTAATGGGTATATGACTATCTCAAGAAAAAAAAAGAGTGATTTATGAGTTACTATTAAGTTTATTACACGAATTAACAATGTACGTATTTGTTTCTGCCTTTCCTTCGGTGTCTTTTATTAATAAGTTACTAATGACAATGGGTTTAATGGGTTTATGACTATCTCGAAAAAAAGAGGAATTTATGTGTTACAATTAAGTTTATGTCACAAATTAACAATGCACGTATTTGTAACTGCCTTTCCCGCTGTCTTTTCATAATAAGTTACTCTTGACAATGGCTTAGTTGCTCTATCTCAAGAAAAAGAGTGATTTATGTGTTACGATTAAGTTTATGACACGAATTAACAATGCACGTATTTGTAACTGCCTTTCCTTCTGTGTCTTTTCATGATTACTTACTCTTGACAATGGCTTAGTGACTGTCTCGAGAAAAAAGAGATCTATGGGTTTTAATCGGGGGTTGTGTCCCGTCTCCTGGGATCTGTTCCCTTCTCCAATAATTCCTTCCCGTTCTGTCTCTCTGCGGCATATGCCCACAGATGTTGCGCCGACTAAACGAAACTTTCAAACTTTCTATGGGTTACGATTAAGTTAAGTGCACGAATTAATTACACAACTGTATAAAAAATGCAATCAGACTTACATTTACTGTTTTATATCTTGTTAATAATATTCGTTTCGTCTCTTAGTGGTCAAAAATAATTGCTCGGTTGGCTGAAGATTCTTTTACACAATTGCACGAGGCTCCCTTTAACTATGACCCGAATGAACTGGCGTGACCTCGATGACCATGTGTGTGCGACCTGACCTCGACCTTGTGAGTGCGTGCGTGTGTGCGTGACCTGACTCCACTTATCTGAGGCTGTAAATAAAGTGTAATCATTCTTCAAGTGGTTTTGTTGCCCCCTTGAGAGAGAGAGAGAGAGAGAGAGAGAGAGAGCACTAGTATTAAGATAAGTAAACGCGAACAGCAAACATACTCTTTTAAGGTAACACACACACACACACACACACAGACACACACACACACACACAAACACACACACACACACACACACGGCTTTTACGCATTGCAGAACCACATTCTCTCTCTCTCTCTCTCTCTCTCTCTCTCTCTCTCTCTCTCTCTCTCTCTCTCTCTCTCTCATTCAGCAGACCACAGCGGAGATGACGCATGAGAGAGAGATGGGGAAGAATGGTAGGAGGAAGAAGGGGAAGAAGAGGGAGAGAGGAAGAGGAAAGAGGAGGGGGGAAGAAAGGGGAAATTGCCGCATCTTCTTTTACGAATGAAGAGGGGAAAGAAGAAGAGAGGAATTTGATCTTGTTATACCGTCAAATTTTCCTCTTTTTTCCCCTCTTTTCTTTCCTTCCTTATGTTTGTTTTCCTGTGTATTTTCTAAGATGACTTCCTTTCTGCCTGTCTGTCTGTTTGCGGTATTTATCGATCGTTCACACATATGCTCTCTCTCTCTCTCTCTCTCTCTCTCTCTCTCTCTCTCTCTCTCTCTCTCTCTCTCTCTCTCTCTCTCTCTCTCTCTCTCTCTCTCTCTCTCTCCAGATGCTTATTAAGAGAGAGAGAGAGAGAAAAGTTTATAAATCTCTCTCTTTCACACATGTAGTTATTTTCCTCCTCTCTCTCTCTCTCTCTCTCTCTCTCTCTCTCTCTCTCTCTCTCTCTCTCTCTCTCTCTCTCTCTCTCTCTCTCTCTCTCTCTCTCTCTCTCTCTCTCTCTCTCCTCTTCGTTTCTTTCTTAACAATCTACGTTCTAAAAATTATTACTACGTCTTCATTTCCTCTCATTTTTCTCCTCTCTTTCTCCTCCTCCTCCTCCTTTTGTTTCTTCTGCTACGTTCTTCTTCTACGTTACTCATTCGTCTTCCCTCTTTCTCCTCCTCCTCTTCCTCCTCCTCCTCCTTTTGTTTCGCTCTTAAAATTCGTTCTTAAAATGGTTTCTGCGTTTCCATTTCCTAGTATGTGTCTCCTCTTTCTCCTCCTCCTCCTCCTCCTTTTGTTTCCTCTATGTTCTTCTTCTACGTTCTTAAATCTGTTTCTCCGTTTCTTCCTCTCTTCTTCTTTCTCTTCCTCATTCTCCTTTCATTTCCTCTTTCTACATTCTTCTTCGTCTCCACCTCTCCTTCGTCTCCCTCTTTATTCACTATTTCTCTCTTCTTTCCCTTCTTTTTAAACAATCTACGTTCTTAAAATCATTTCTGCGTTTCTGTTTCCCTTTATTTCCCTTCTTTCTCCTCCTCCTTTTTGTTCCTTTTAGCTGTCTCCTTTCTTTCTCTTTCTGATTCTCCTCCTCCTTCTCCTTTTGTTTCTTTTTAATCTGCGTTATTTAAATTGTTTTTGCGTTTGTTTCCCTTCACTCTCTTTCCCTTCTTTCTCCTACTCTTCCTCCTCCTCCTTCTTTTCGTTCCCTTCAGCTGTCTCCTTTCTTTCTCCTCCTTCTTTCTCTTCCCTTCAGCTGTCTCCTTTCTTTCTCTTCCTCCTTATCGTTCCCTTCAGCTGTCTCTTTTCTCTTCCCTTCAGCTGTCTCCTCTCTTTCTCCTCCTCGATCTTCTTTTGTTTCCATGCCGCTGCGTCTCTCCCTGCCTGCCTCCCCGCCCTTCCCTTTACCTGCCTTACCAGCTGGGCAAATCCATCTTCCTTATTGATTGAGTTCCAGCTTCTGAACCCCGAATCCTGACCAACCGCGAGGGGATCCTTGTGGCGTATCCTACCAAATCTACGACTGATTTAAACGTACTTTCTGACCCCTACCGGCTATTCTGACTCTCCCCATTGACCTATTGGACCTTTCTACACGTTTAATTAATAGGTGTGGGCGGGGTGTGGGTGCTATCACGGTGCTGTGGCTCAGAGCAGGTGTGGCGGTGCGCGGTACGACGTGTGGGTGACGGTCCCGGCAGCGAGGTGGGCCACAGAGCACTGCACCGCCGCAGACTATTTTTGCCTGTGAAGTGAGTCGGTTGTCTCCCCCTGTGGCCTTGACTCTCCACCACCACACGTCCGCAGTGCCGCACGGACGAAGGACACGCCACCACGGATACGCACAGGCCCAAGGACACAGGACACATACGGACATACACCCCCAGCATCGATTTCTACCCTCCACCTCTGGTCCCAATACGAATATTTTAACCTGTTGCTTTTGACATAATGATAACCCCGATTTGACCCTTCCTGTGCTTCCCCCGGGGTGACGTGAGGCTCAGAGAAGACCCCCTGTGATACCCTGTGGCTTAGAATCGTTATATAGGGGAGAGAAAGTGAGGAAAATCGGACTGAATTGTGATAGGCTTGTTTTAAGGGGTCATGCATTCTGCTCCTCTCTCCCCCTCCTCCCTCGGCCCTTTGAAGTCCATGGGTGTGAAGGGCGTCCCCCGTGGCCTTACCCTTAGTGCCACACCCCTTAGGCAAGTGTAAAGGGAGGATGGGAGGCCGGTGGAAGCTGCAACACCCCTCGGAGGCTAAAAGACTAAAAAATCAGGTATGTTAGAAGGTGTGATGGTGGTGGTGGTGGTTGTGGTGGTGGTTGAGTGACGGGTGGCAGGGTGGTTGAGGGTTGAAGTATGCTGCCAAGACTAACATCTGTGTGTGTGTGTGTGTGTGTGTGTGTGTGTGTGTGTGTGTGTGTGTGTGTGTGTTCGATTTTATCTGCGTTGACGTTGGTGATTGTACGTGTGTGTGTGTGTGTGTGTGTGTGTGACGCTTAGAATTCCATGCACGTAAAAGATTATTGATTTCTTATTATCTCCCCTGCTGGTCCTCTCTCTCTCTCTCTTTCTCTCTCTCTCTCTCTCTCTCTCTCTCTCTCTCTCTGGCTATTACTCATCCCAGCATAGTGAGGCATTATTATATTCATGAGTCTTTCCATTTTCATTACTCACTCCTCCTCCTCCTCCTCCTAAAACTACACTCTTTATTGCCTAACTAGCAACTCTTCCTCTATTACTACTACTACTACTACTACTATTTCTACTACTACCAGGCAAGTCTCGATCCTTTTTCCCCTCAACTTCCTTCCTTCCTCCTCCTCCTCCTCCTCCTCCCCCTCCCCTTTACCAGCATTCCCCTCACATACCGCTGCAGGTCTTACAAGTTATTGCTTCTCTTATCACTGCCTTCAACGTTTACGGCTTATTCTGCGGTAGCTTGTTACGGAGGATGGAAATAGTGTTCTTTTTCTTCGTCCTTAAGGGGCTCTTACACTGGGCAAATTCTCCGTGGATCTTCAGTCAAACCACGATTTCCGCTGGCGTGGTTCTCCTATTTCCGTGGTTTTCTGACGTGTCCACGATCTTCCAAAGCTACGGTAGATTTCACTGAAGGACGACGGTATTACTCACCATCATCATCATCAGCAATAACAAGAAACAAATGAGAACCACGCTAGCGGACATCATGGTTTGACTGAATATCCACGGAAAATTTGCCCTGTGTTAAAATAGCCCCTTAATTCTTGTTCGTGTTCCTGAGAGATGAAAAGAAAAAAAAAAGAGAAAAGGGATGGAGAAAGAACTGAATAAGGACGAATGCATGGGACTTTTTCTGGTATTTCTTTCTGATATTTTTTCTGGTATTTTTTGCGGGTAGATTCTCACTTTGTAACTTATGACATGAACCCCGTGGACAGTACTCTTAGCCTCTCTATTAGTGGTTCTGAGAGGGGAGGGAGACGCGTTCAGCCCCTTCCCTCCCTCCCTTTGAAAGTATTTATAATGATCTCCGGTAAAAATAGTCCCCGCGGCCGCCCCCTCAAAGCCTGGCGTCCACTCAGCTGATACCGCCCCTTAATGATCCTGATTTCGTTCATACTTTCATTTGTTTTTTATTTGTTTATCCTCGTGCTTGTTTTTCAGGTTCTTAGTTGCTTTCCTTTCGTTTATACTTTATCTTTTTATTTGTTTATATTCATTTATTTATTTACTTCTTTTTTGTTTATTCTTTTGTTTACCTTTTTTTTATTTTAATTGCTTTTGAGGTTTATTGTTTTCATTGTTTACTTGTTTTTTTTTTGTTTATTCTTCTTTGAGTTTACATAGTGATAGATTTTACTTCTTTTTTCGACTCTCTCTCTCTCTCTCTCTCTCTCTCTCTCTCTCTCTCTCTCTCTCTCTCTCTCTCTCTCTCTCTCTCTCTCTCTCTCTCTCTCTCTCTCTCTCTCTCTCTCTTCTATTTTTTCTCCTTATTCTTTTTCTTTCTTTTCTTTTTCTTCTTTTTTTGTTTTGTTTGTTAGTATTTTTTTTCATCGTCTTTATCATCTTGTTAATCTTCTTTTTTCTATTTTTTCTTATTATTCTCTCTCTCTCTCTCTCTCTCTCTCTCTCTCTCTCTCTCTCTCTCTCTCTCTCTCTCTCTCTCTCTCTCTCTCTCTCTCTCTCTCTCTCTCTCTCTCTCACGCCATAGTGCCATCCATCGTCCCTATCTTCCCACCATCACGCATCACATTATCTTTTACACACAATTTATCCTTCCCCTTCTTCTCTCTCCCTTCATTATCAAGATTTATCACTGTTTCCTTTGTTTTCATCATTCTCCTTATTCCCTATTCGCTGTTTGTTCTTTCGTCTATTCTTCTTTCTCGTAGTTTATTTATTTTTTTATTCAGTATTTCTCCTTCCTTTCCTTTCCTCTCTTTTCCTTAATTTGTCTTTTTTCTTCTATTTCTCTTCTTCATTGCCTTTCCTTTCTTCCTTTCCTCTTTTCTCTTATCTGTTCTCTTTCTCTTCTTCCATGCCTCTCCCTCCTTCCTTCCTTTCCATTTTTTCTCTTCACTTCTCTTTCCTCTTCTTTCTCTTCTTCAATCTCTCTTCCTCTCCCTTTTACGATATCTCTCTTTCCCTTCTTTCTCTTCTCTTTTTTCTCCTCTTCAATCTCTCTTCTCCTATTTATGTTGCTTTTTCCTCCTTTCTTCCTTTCTCTTCTCTTCTCTTTCCTCCTATTTCTCTTCTTCTCCTTTTTTATGTTGCTTTTCCTTCCTTTCTTCCTTTCGCTTCTCTTATCTTTCTTCCTCTTTCTCTTCTTCAATTTCTCTCCTCCTTTTAACGTTGCTTTTCCTTCCTGTCTTCCTTTCTCTTCTTTTATCTTTCTTCCTCTTTCTCATCTTCAATCTCTCTTCTTCTTTTTTATGTTGCTTTTCCTCACTTTTTTCCTTTCTCCTCTTCTCTCTCTTCCTCTTTCTCTTCAATTTCTCTCCTCCCTTCCTTTCTTCCTTTCTCTTCTCTTATCTTTCTTCCCCTTTCTCATCTTCAATCTCTCTTCTTCTTTTTTATGTTGCTTTTCCTCACTTTTTTCCTTTCTCCTCTTCTCTCTCTTCCTCTTTCTCTTCTTCAATTTCTCTCCTCCTTTTAACGTTGCTTTTCCTTCCTTTCTTCCTTTCTCTTCTCTTCTCTTTCCTCCTCTTTCTCTTCTTTAATCTCTCTTCTTCCTTTTACGTTGCCTTCCTTCCTTCCTTTCTTCCTTTCTCTTCTCTTTCCTCCTCTTTCTCTTCTGTGATCATTGCCTCTCTGTCTCCTTCCTTCCCTCCTTTCCCTTATCTCTTCTCCTCTCCTTTCTCTTCTCCAATGGCTCCCTGTTATCCTATTTATCATTCTCTCTCTCCTTTTTTATCCAGTTTTTCTCTCCCTTCGTTCCTCCGCATTTGTTCCCTTCTCCCTCATTTCCTTTTTATCATGCTTGTTATCTTTCTCATTTTCTTTATCTCCTTTATCTGTTTATGTTTTCTTTTATCTTCATTCTTTTTCTCCTCCTTTTTTCTCTTCCTCCTTTTTGACTGGCATTTTTCTTATCTTTTCTTATATTTTTCTGTTCTTATCTTGCTTATCTTTTCTTATTTTCTCTTTTCTTTTTTCCTTCCACTTCTTTTCTTTACGTTTTTAATTTTCTTTCATTTTCCTATTATCTTTTCTTCTTCCTTTCGTTTCCCTTTTTCCGTCTTTTCTCTTTCCTGTTTGCCATATTCTTCTTCTTTTTCTCTTGTAATTTCTTTCTGTCTCTCTCTCTCTCTCTCTCTCTCTCTCTCTCTCTCTCTCTCTCTCTCTCTCTCTCTCTCTCTCTCTCTCTCTCTCTCTCTCTCTCTCTCTCTCTCTCTCGGACATTAATCGCTAGGGGGCACTTATATATTTCTTCCATTTTTGCGTCCTTGTCACACTCATCCATCTTCGCCAACATCCTCTTCTCCTTTATCTCCTCCTCCTCCTCGCCCTCTTCCCTCTCCCTGTCTTCCTCCCTCTCTCATCTTTCCCCTCTTGGCACGGGTCTCTCATGCACCTGTTCCCTGTTAACCTGCATGACAGCTTTCCCTTTCCGTTCACAGCATCCCTTCAAAGCATCCTCTCCCATCCCTCTGTTTATCTCACTTTTCCTCGTATTCCTCGTTTTTTTTCAGGGTTTCGCGTCTCAGGTCTTTTCCCGTTCCCCTTCGCCTCATTTCTCCGTGATTTTTACTTCGTTTGTTTGTGGACCTGAAATAGAAATGCATGTCAGAGAGGAAAGGATTTGGCAAGCTAGAGGGTGTCTGTCTGAGAGGGGAGAGCTTGTGTATGTGTGTGTGTGTGAGAGAGAGAGAGAGGGGAGAGCTTGGTCTGTGTCATTGTGTGTGTGTGTGTGTGTGAGAGAGAGAGGGGAGAGCTTGGTCTGTGTCAGTGTGTGTGTGTGTGTATGAGGGTGTTCGTTTTCGTGTAAGGGCGAGGGAAGAGCCTAGGAGGAGAGGGGAAAGCGCCAAGGCCAGATTACCCGCCTGCAAATCATAAAATATTGCAGTGACCTTTTGAACCGCGTAGGAACCAAGAAGCGGGCGGGGTTCCCAGACGCCTCCACCTCCCACGTCAACTACTTCCAGAGGCCGATAAGGAGATTAATCGTGTTTTCATGGGTGTTTTTTTCACGTTCATGGTACAGAAGAAGGGTTAAACTACCACCAGGGTCATAGATGTACCTCGCGAAATGCACAGAACTCCTACGAAATGAGTGCTTCTACCTCTAACGCCAACTATTTCCAGAGGCCAAAAGGGAGATTATTAGGTTTCTTATGGGTGTGTTTTCACGTTCACGGTACAGAAGAAGGGTCAAACTACCACCAGGGTCATAGATGTACCTCGGGAAATGCACGGAACTCCTACGAAAGCCTTGTCGAGTGAGTGCTTCTACCTCTAACGTCAAGTATTTCCTGAGGCCAAAATGGAGATTATTAGAGTTTTCTTTGGTGTTTTTTTCACGTTCATGGTACAGAAGGAGGGTCAAACTACCACCAGGGTCATAGATGTACCTCGGGAAATGCACGGAACTCCTACGAAAGCCTTGTCGAATAAGTGCTTCTACCTCTAACGCCAACTATTTCCAGAGGCCAAAATGGAGATTATTAGGGTTTTGTATAGGTGTTTTTTCATGTTCATGGTACAGAAGAAGGGTCAAGCTAGCACCAGGGTCATAATAGTACCTCTGGTGTTGGACAATAGCGACTCTCTCTCTCCTCTTTCTCTTCTTCAGTCTCTCTTCTTATTCCTTTTCTGTTGCCTTTTCTCCTTCCCTCCTTTCTCTTCACTAGTCTTGTCTCCCGTTTCTCTTCTTCCTTCTTCTGTTTTGGCTCTCCTTCCTTCCCCTTTCTCTTCTTCAATCTCTCTTCTTCCATTTTCGTTTCCTTTTTTTCTCCTTCTCTCTTTTCTCTTCACTAGTCTTGTCTCTCATTTCTCTTCTTCCTTCTTCTGTTTTGGCTCTCCTTCCTTCCCCTTTCTCTTCTTCAATCTCTCTTCTTCCATTTTCGTTTCCTTTTTCTCCTTCCCTCCTTTCTCTTCACTAATCTTGTCTCCCGTTTCTCTTCTTCTTTCTTCTGTTTTGGCTCTCCTTCCTTCCCCTTTCTCTTCTTCAATCTCTCTTCTTCCATTTTCGTTTCCTTTTTTTCTCCTTCTCTCTTTTCTCTTCACTAATCCTGTCTCTCATTTCTCTTCTTTTTTCTTCTATTTTGGCTCTCCTTCCTTCCCCTTTCTCTTCTTCAATCTCTCTTCTTCCCGTTTCGTTGCCTTTTCATCCTTCGCTCCTTTCTCTTCACTAATCCTGTCTCTCATTTCTCTTCTTTTTTCTTCTATTTTGGCTCTCCTTCCTTCTCTCCTTTCTCTTCATTAATCTTGTTTCCCATTTATCTTCTTCAATCTCTCCTCTTCCTCTTTTCTCTTAACTAATCTTGTCTCCCATTTCTCTTCTTCTTCCTTCTATGTTGACCCTCCTTCCTTCCCTCATTTCTCCTCACTTTTCTTCTCTTCTTTCTCTTCTTCAACCTCTCTTCTTCCTCTTTTCTCTTAACTAATCTTGTCTCCAATCTCTCTCCTCCCTTCTATGTTGACCCTCCTACCTTCCCTCATTTCTCCTCACTTTTCTTCTCTTCTTTCTCTTCGTTAATGCCTCTCCTCTCTTTCATGTTCCTCCTCCTCCTCTCTCTCCCTTTTGACATCATCCTACGCCCGCCAGCCCCGCCAAAGTAAACAAAGTGGGTGCCAGAAGAAGATTGATGTGTGATTCTCTACCCCTTCATCTCGCGGCCCTGTCAACCCTAGAGAGGAATTTTTAGACGCCTCTCCACCCGAAATTAACCTCCCCTGTGGCCACTCTTCTCTTTAAGCCACTCTTCTCTGCTTGCTTATATAGGGAGCAGTGTTAGTGGGTTTTATTTATTTTTATTATATTTTTTGCCCTTGAGTTGTTTCCTTTGCCGTAAAAAAGAAGAAAAAAGAAAATGGGAAGGGAGAAGAGTGAGAGAGAAAGAAAGAAAGAGAGAAAGAAAGAAGGAATAAATGATGATGGGAAGGGAAATGTGTGTGAGAGAGAGAGAAAGAAAGAATGAATGAATGAATAACTGATGAGAAATTGAAATAAATAGTGAAAGAAACAAAGAAAATAAAAAGAAAGGAAGAAATGCAACAGAAATCTTATATGCATACATACAATTACCGTACAGAGAGAGAGAGTGAGAG
>NC_066567.1:9715616-9755616 GCF_024679095.1 Eriocheir sinensis
TGTGTAACGATGAATGAGTGTTGCAAATTGTGTGGTGGGAAATTGTGTTAGGCGAATTGAACAACCAGGAAAAAAAAAGATAGAAAGCCTTGTAGTACTTCGGTGGTTCATGTTCGTAAATGTATCGGGCTCACTTTACGACGATCTCACATTACGACGATTTCACATTACGACGATCTTACATTACGACGATCTCACATTACGACGATCTTACATTACGACGATCTCACATTACGACGATCTTACATTACGACGATCTCACATTACGACGATCTCACATTACGACGATTTCACATATTACGACGATCTCACATTACGACGATCTCACATTACGACGATCTCACATTACGACGATTTCACATATAACGACGATTTCACATTACGACGATCTTACATTACGACGATTTCACATTACGACGATCTTATATTACGACGATCTTACATTACGACGATTTCACATTACGACGATCTCATATTACGACGATCTCACATTACGACGATCTTACATTACGACGATCTTACATTACGACGATCTCACATTACGACGATCTCACATTACGACGATCTCACATTACGACGATCTTACATTACGACGATCTCACATTACGACGATCTTACATTACGACGATCTCGTACGACGATCTTACATTACGACGATCTCACATTACGACGATCTCACATTACGACGATTTCACATATTACGACGATTTCACATTACGACGATCTTACATTACGACGATCTCACATTACGACGATCTCACATTACGACGATCTCACATTACGACGATCTCACATTACGACGATCTCACATTACGACGATCTCACATTACGACGATCTCACATTACGACGATCTCACATTACGACGATCTCACATTACGACGATCTCACATTACGACGATCTTACATTACGACGATCTCACATTACGACGATCTTACATTACGACGATCTCACATTACGACGATCTCACATTACGACGATTTCACATATTACGACGATTTCACATTACGACGATCTTACATTACGACGATCTTACATTACGACGATCTCACATTACGACGATCTTACATTACGACGATCTCACATTACGACGATCTCACATTACGACGATTTCACATATTACGACGATTTCACATTACGACGATCTTACATTACGACGATCTTACATTACGACGATCTCTCATTACGACGATTTCATATATTACGACGATCTCACATTACGACGATCTCACATTACGACGATTTCACATATAACGACGATTTCACATTACGACGATCTTACATTACGACGATTTCGCATTACGACGATCTTATATTACGACGATCTCACATTACGACGATCTTACATTACGACGATCTCACATTACGACGATCTCACATTACGACGATTTCCCGTTACGGCTATTTCCCGTTCGACAATTTCCCGTTACGACAATTTCCCGTTACGACTATTTCCCGTTACGACAATCTCCCGTTCCGATTATTTCCCGTTACGTCTATTTCCCATTACGACCATTTCCCGTTACGACAATTTCCCGCTACGACCATTTCCCGTTACGACAATTTCCCGCTACGACCATTTCCCGTTACGACAATTTCCCATTACGACCATTTCCCATTGCGAGTATTCCCCATTTCGACCATTTCCTATTACAACGATTTCACATTACAACGACTTCACATTACGACTTTTTCACATTACGACCATTTCTTAATACGACTACCTCCCGTTACGACAATTTCCCGTTACGACAATTTCCCGTTCCGACTATTTCCCGTTACGACTATTTCCCGTTACGATTATTCTTGACATAAGGTTAGGTAAAGAGTGAAATAGGTAAGACAAATTGACCTTTACGAGTTATTAAGGTAAGAATAAGCAAGTCTAGGGTAAGTTAAAGGCTTGGGTAAGAAAGGGTAAGCTAGAGACATAGAGATGAAGTTAAAATGAAGGTTAAGTAATGTAAATAAGGTAAGAAGGATAGGGTAGGAATTTATGAGAGAGAGAGAGGTGCAGTTTAACAATTTAGGAAAGGAAGACTCGGAAAGAGAGAGAGAGAGAGAGAGAGAGAGAGGCGAAAAGTGGAAGAGGGAAGAAGACTGAGGAACAGAGGAGGAAGAGGAGGAATAAGGAAAAGGGGAGGAAAAGGACCGTAGAGTAAAGGAGGAAAGGAAGGAAGGAAGGAGAGCGGGAAGGAAGGAAAAGATAAATGGGAAAATGAAAAACAGAAGAATATGAGAAAGAAAAAAAGAAGAAATGGGGATAGAGAGAAAAAGAATAATAGAAGAGAGAGAGAGAGAGAGAGAGAGAGACGAAGGAACTACAGAGGAAAAGGAAACTATGAATGAAGGAGAGAAGGAAGGAAGGAAAGGAGGGAGAGAGGGAGGAAACAATAGAGAGAGAAATGATACACACACACACACACACACACACACACACACACACACACACACACACACACACACACACACACACACACGTACACATTCCCCCCTACAAAAAAATAATAATGAGGTTAATTGCGAAAAAAAAATATCACATTAAAAAAAATCATAAACACGTAATGAGCAAATCCTCCTCCTCCTCCTCTTCCTCTTCCTCTATCTGGGTCACTAGGTTATAAATGTCGTGAGGGGGAGGTCAAAGTGAAGGGAAAATGAGAGGGTTGGGAACTGTGAGTGATGGGGTGGGTGGTTGTGGGTGTCTGGGGAATGGGTCGTGAGGGGGGAAAGGGAGGGAGGAAAGGAAGGGAGGAATATATATGGTGGGAAGGAAAGGGAGGAGGAGAGGAAGGGGAAGGAAGGGAGGAAGCGTAGGGAGGGTATGGGGAAGGAAGGGAGGGAAGGGGTGTAGAGGGAAGGAAGGGAGGTTAGAGAGGGGAGGGAAGGAAGGGAGGAAGAGGTGTAGAGGGAAGGAAGGGAGGTTAGAGAGGGGAAGGGGAGGAAGGGAGGAAGAAGTGTTGAGGGAAGGAAGGGAGGTTAGAGAGGGGAAGGAAGAGAGAAGGGGGAAGAAGGGGAAATGAAGGAGGGAAGGGAAAGGATGTTAGTATGTATTGTGTGTGCAAGGATGATGTAAGGATAGCAGAACCCTCCCCTCCCTTCCCTCCCTTTCCCTCCTCTTCCCTCCCTTCCCTTCCCTTCCCTTCCCCTCAATTGATTAGACCTAACTCATCCTTCCCCTACTACTACTACTACTATTTGTAATTGATGTTTTTCTTATCATTATTGAGTTAAGGAGGAAAGGGAAAGATTCTGATTGGGTATGGAGGAGGGAGGGAGGGAAGAGGGAGGGAAGAACTGTGTACCTTCAAGACAGTATGTTTCTTCAATTGTAGAAAAAAAAAATCTCATTATGGCCTTGACCAACCACCTGGGGGAAGGGATTCACATTATATACAAAAAAAACACACATTATAATAGGCCTATCCCAGAAAGCTGAGGGTTTGGTATATAAAAAACTATCCCATTAACCTTCATTCACCTCTCCCCCGCCCCCCCAGCACAGGTGACGCCCCAGTCCTGGCATGGCAGCGGCGGCCGTGGGTGGCGGGGAGTGGTGGCAGGGCGAAGGTGACGGACTCTCGGCCAACCTGACGGTGCTCGCGGCGGCCCAGCACGGCACGGCGGGCGGGGCGCTGGAGGGGACGGACCTGGCATGGGCGGAGGGCTACAATGACAGCCTCTCCACGCCCGCCACCCCAATGCCCCTCGGGAACACCACCGCCGCGCCCTCCAGAGGCACCCCGAAGAAGATCGAGTACTGTACAGAGTGGCCCGGCGCGAGTCTCATGCTCTTCCAGGTGCGTCGAGGTGGGATGAGTTTGGGTGTAGGGACCAGTGGACTTTTTTTTTTTTCTTTATTGTAAAAAACGGAAGTAAAAGGTATATGTCTGATGCTTTTCCAAGGAGGTAGAAGATTGAGTGCTGTATGGAGTGGCCCGGAGCGAGTCTCATGCTCTTCCAGGTGCGTCGAGGTGGGATGAGTTTGGGTGTAGGGACCAGTGGACTTTTTTTTTTTTCTTTCTTTTTCTTTACTGTAAAAAACTGAAGTAAAAGGTATATGTCTGATGCTTTTCCAAGGAGGTAGAAGATTGAGTGCTGTATGGAGTGGCCCGGAGCGAGTCTTATGCTCTTCCAAGTGCGCTGAGGTGGGAAGCGTTTGGATTTACGGACCCGTAGGCTTTTTTTCTTTCCTTTGCTGTAAAAAACTGAAGTAAAAGGTATATGTCTGATGCTTTTCCAAGGAGGTAGAAGATTGAGTGGTGTATGGAGTGGCCCGGAGCGAGTCTCATGCTCTTCCAAGTGCGCTGAGGTGGGAAGCGTTTGGATTTAGGGACCAGTAGGCTTTTTTTCTTTCCTTTGCTGTAAAAAACTGAAGTAAAAGGTATATGTCTGATGCTTTTCCAAGTGGTTTGAGGGACCAGTAAGCTTTTCTGTTCCTTCTTTTTTAATTTTGCCCCTTGAGTTGCCTCCTTTATCGTAAAAAAAGAACGTATGTCTGATTCTTTTCCAAGGAGGAGGAAGATTGAGTGCTGTACAGAGTGACCAGAAGCAAGTCCCATGTTCTCCCAGGTGGGTTGAGGTGGGATGAGTTTGAGTTTAGGGATCACCAGACACTTTTGTTTCTTCTGTTTTTTACTCCTTTCTGTAAAGCGGGTTATTTTATTAGCGGGCTTTTTTATTGTTTCCTTTTTTTGTGCCCTTGTGCTGTCTCCTTTGCTGTAAAAAAAATAAAAATAAAAGAGAAAAAAAGTTGTGTGCTCCAATTTCTATTCACCAATCTACCCAGTACAGGTTTCCCTTGCTTGACAATTGTTAGTTTTATGATATTTCACTCTACACGATCATCATTCTTTAATTACATTTGTTTTTTTATGTTTTTCTTACAGCAGAGGAGTCAGTTCAAGGGCATAAAAAAAGGAAACAAATGTGAAAAAAAGCCAGCTCCTTACGATCACACAACTTCACACAACTTCACTCTGCACTGGTTTAACTTCACTCCTTGTCACATTATACTTCACCTTTTTCTTCGTCCCTTCCCAGGTGGCCAACTTCATCTGCCTTCTGGCCTTCCTGGTGCCCCATAACTTCCGCCTCTCCGGGCTGGTGATGCGGTCGGTGCTCAGCGTGGGTGTGCTCCTCTTCACCCTCTGGGCCGGGCTTGACCTCTGCGCCATTGACATCCTCGCCTGGAACCTTTCTTTTCTCCTGGTCAACGGCGCGCACGTCCTCTACCTGACGTACTCGGTGTGGCCGCCCCGTGTGCACCCTGACCTCCTCGACCTGTATGATAAGGTGTTCCGCCCCCTTAAGGTGAGTACGGGGCGGGTGAGGTTAATTAGGCCAGGTAAAGCTAGGTAAATTGTGCGATTTTTTTTTTTTTTTTTTTTACAAAGGCGATGTCTCTAGGTGAATTGTTTTTTTTTTTTTTTTTACAAAGGCAACATCTCAAGGTAAATTGTATGAGTTTTTTTATACAAAGGCAATATCTCAAGGTAAATTGTGTTTCTTTTTTTTTTTTTACAAAGGCAACATCTCAAGGTAAATTGTATGAGTTTTTTTTTACAAAGGCAATGTCTCAAGGTAAATTGTATGAGTTTTTTTTTACAAAGGCAACATTTCAAGGTAAATTGTATGAGGTTTTTTTTACAAAGGCAACATCTCAAGGTAAATTGTATGAGTTTTTTTTTACAAAGGCGATGTCTCAAGGTAAATTGTTTCTTTTTTTTTTTTTACAAAGGCAACATCTCAAGGTAAATTGTATGAGTTTTTTTTTTTACAAAGGCGATGTCTCAAGGTAAATTATGTGTTTCTTTTTTCTTTTTTTTTTACAAAGGCGATGTCTCAAGGTAAATTGTGTTTCTTTTTTCTTTTTTTTTTACAAAGGCGATGTCTCAAGGGCAACAAAAAGACTGTATAAAAAAAAAAGCCCGCTACTTGCTGCTCCCACAACAGAAGATAGTGTAGAGTGGCCGAAGAAGAGGTCAATTTCGGGTTTATTTTTCTAAGTGGCTGTTTAAACGTCGAATTTTACATGAATTTTGCTAATGGGAAGGCGGTGGCTGAGTCGTCAAAGTAACGGCCTCGTGTTCAGGAGGACGCGAGTTCAATCCCCGCCCGGTGCCACCAAGCTGGGATTTTTCAGCCGCCGCCGAGTGGCTTAAAACTACCCACATGCTGTCCAGAAGACCACCTATCAACCCGGACTCTAGATTCTAGGATCAAAGATGAGCTCTGGGAGGGCAGCATGAGCCAATGCAAGATGGCGCCACTATAAACACTCGCCTGCGCCAGAACGGGCTGGGCCGACCATCAGGACCTACCGGAAAGAAGCCTTGGACCGACCATCAGGATCCACCGGGAAGAAGCCTACCGGCGCAATAGGCTGCAATGTTAAAAAAAAAAAAAAAAAAAATGTAGGCCTACTTTTGGGGCTAAAACTCACATATATTTTTTAGAGTCAAATAATATTATCGCTCTTAAGAATCATTTATTAAGAGTAGCAGGAACAGCACATAGGCCTACTCATGTGATAGTCAGGATTTTAGTTAGTTGTGGGGTAGATTTTAGAACATGTATAGTTTTTAGAGCCAGAAATAATAATATCGCTCTTAAGAATCATATGTTAACAGGAGCAGGAACAGTACATAGGCCTACTCTTGTGATAGTCAGGATTTTTAATGTTTGTTGGTTGAGGGGCAGATTTTAGAACATGTATAGTTTTTAGAGTCACAAATAATATTATCGCTCTTAAGAATCATATATTAACAGGAGCAGGAACAGTACATAGGCCTACTCTTGTGACGTCAGGATTTTTAATGTTAGTTGAGGGGTAGATTTTAGAACATGTATAGTTTTTAGAGTCACAAATAATATTATCGCTCTTGAGAATCATATATTAACAGGAGCAGGAACAGTACATAGGCCTACTCTTGTGATAGTCAGGATTTTTAATGTTTGTTGGTTGAGGGCATAGCTGGGCGTTATCGCGATAAGTTATCGCGATACTTTATCGCTGATAACAAAATCAGGTTATCGGCCATCCGCTACTTATTTAAATATATATCGGTATCTTCGTTACTTTTGTAACCAAACTAGCGATAATCGCTACTTTTTCCCGCCTTTCAGAAAAAAAACGTCTCCCTACTGGGCATGCGTGACTCAAAATCAATATATCAAAGAGAAAAATCATTTAACTTTGCCCCCAAAATGATTATTCACTGCCTCAAATTTGATATTCCATATTCGTTTGTGAGCATGCCATGGTATTGAAGGCACCAAGTGTTGTGTTATTTGGTGTCCCATCGTCAAAAGCTGGTGCTTTTGTTTACGAACACTGGTCTCTCGTGAACTACACATGTTCAGACCAGTAAGCGTAGCCCTGCACAGTCTCACAAAGCTTTTTAACATATCAAGAGTTGCTGGAAGGCATAATCAGAAATACAGTACCACCATCCTCGCTGTTTCTAGACACCCAGTACATATAAATACAACTCGTACAGTGTCGTTCTAGAAACAGCGGGGATGGTGGTAGTGGTACTGTATGTCTAATTAAGCCTTCCAGCAACTCTTAATTACGGTTAAAAAGCTTTGTGAGACTGTACAGGTCTACGCTTGCTGGTCTGAGCAGGTTCAGTTCACGAGAGGCCAGTGTTTGTAAACAAGAGCGCCAGCAAGCGCCAGCTTTTGACGGTGGGGACGCCAAATAACACAACACCGGTTCCGGCGTTTCTAGTATTACCGTCCATAGGTACATGTCAACGTGTGGTTTTCAGGTTTTGTAAGTTTTCTAAAATACAGATAATGAAAATTTGAATTCATCTATGTTTTTTTTATTTGAAATATCAATATAGTATCGTTTTCGCCTAGCGGATTTATCGCTAGCTAGTATCGGAATTGTGGATTTATATCGGGTATCGGTTATCCCCTATATTTGTGTCTCCAGTTAACGAGTATCGGTTATCACCGATAAGGTTTTCCATTATCAGTCATCGGTTATCGGGAATAAGGTTTTCTGTTATCGTGCCCAGCTATGGTTGAGGGGCAGATTTTAGAACATGTATAGTTTTTAGAGTCACAAATAATATTATCGCTCTTAAGAATCATATATTAACAGGAGCAGGAACAGTACATAGGCCTACTCTTGTGACAGTCAAAATTTTTAATGTCTGTTTTTTGAGGGGCAGATTTTCGGGTGTCAAATTTCCCATGGATTCTACTACTTTGGGGGCTTCATTCCAGTAAAAAAATGAATAAAAAATATAAATAATTAATAAATAAAATAAATGATAAATACATACACAGGAGCAGTAAGTAGCTGGCTTTTTTTTCATTATTGTTTTTTTTTTTTTTTACGCCCTTGAACGGTCTCCTTTGCCTTAAAAAAAAAAATACAGGTGAGTAACAACAGGTGCCTTTCTCGACAGGTGAACCGTCAGAATTTCCGGCACCTGGTGAGGGAGGCGAAGGTGCTGTGGCTGGAGGCGGGGGAGACTTACGCCTTGGAGGACATCACACCCGCAGACGAACGGCTCTCCATCCTACTCACCGGAAAGTGGGTGTCGCGTGTGGGTGTGGGTGGGTGTGTGTGGGTGTGGGTGTATTTACCTAGTTGTGAAATACAGGAAAAGAACCGTACTATAGACTCGTGCTGTCCCGTCTCCATAACGCTTATTATCCAGTTTGGCTTTAAATTCATGAATCGTTTTTGCACACACAGTCTCCTCGTCAAGTCCGTTCAGTGTTGTTATGCGTCTGTATGGAAAACTATTATATCTTGATGTCTCTCCTGCAGTCGCTCTTCTTCAATTTCTTACTATTGCGTCTTGTTTTTGCACACACAGTCTCCTCGTCAAGTCCGTTCAGTGTTATGCTTCTGTGTGGAAAACTGTATATCTTGATGTCTCTCCTACAGTCGCTCTTCTTCAATTTCTTACCATTGCCTCTTGTCACACTCCTGTCACGTACCACTAAGTCTTCCCTGTCCAATTTCTCCAATCCTTCTTGTATCCTGTATAATGCTATTGGGTCTCCTCTCCCTCTTCTTCTTTCCAGTGTTGTTAGTCCCAATTTCTCCAGCCTTTCTTCATAAGTATGTTGTCTCAGAGTTTCCGGAAGTTTGGTCGCTGCTCTCTATTCTTTTCAACTTGTGTGTGTGTGTGTGTGGGGGGGAGGGGGCAGTTCCATAGTCTAACAGTCTTTCTCAGTGCTCAAACCAGACCTTATACTAAAGAGAATTCCTGTGTAGTTTCCTCATGTTTTATATCTTTAATATCAAATGCTACATGAAAAATTTTTTTGTAGTAGTTTGTGTTCATTTTACAAGCTTGCGAATGACTTACCTTCCGTGTTCCCTCCGTCTCTCTCTCTCTCTCTCTCTCTCTCTCTCTCTCTGTTCCTGTTCCTTGCTCTCTTTACATCTTTTCTCCTCCTTCTCTCTCTCTTTCTCTCTCTCTCTCCCTGCAGGCTGAGGGTTACCTGCGACTCCACTCACCTGCACTATATCCTGCCCAACCAGTTCATTGATTCACCTGAGTGGGAGGCGTGCCCGGATGACTCGGATGAACTGTTCCAGGTGGGTCTAATTATAATGCCAGGTTAAGTTAAGTATGGAATGTACATAGCATCACAAAAGTAGGTATAAGGTATAAGTATTGTAAGGGATGAAAAGATTAACAGAGAACCGAATTGATGACAGGGTTTGGGATAAGGAGAGATTGATAGATAGATAGATAGATAGTTTAACCCGGTAGCAGCGAGGATCATGTATCTTAATGGCCCCTCTAAGCGAGTAAAATGAGAAAAAATCATCACTCACACAAACCATTTCATAACATATATATCAAAGCATTTGGGATCAGTTTATGTATCATCTATTTTGGGGGGTTCAAATCATGGCACACATTTGGCCCGTCGTTGCTACTGGGCTAAGAATGCAGCTTTTGTCTCTCTCTTTCTCTTCCTTTCTTTCTTGCGAACATCCGAGTGAAAGTGTTGATCCCACGTGTCGTTTCAGGTGACGATCGTGGCGGAGGAGAAGAGTAAGTATCTCCGCTGGAATCGCGCTCGCCTCCGCCAAGTGCTACGCCTTCGGCCCTTCCTGCACGCCATCATTCATAATCTCGTCGGTGAGTTGGCGTGAATAAATAAAGTTCCTATCGGCTAACTATTCCTTAACTGCTTCCTCATGTAAGATAAAAGAAAATAGAAAAAAAATGCCTAATCCCTCATGAACAAAGAAAAAATATCCTTTTCTTCCTCACCCGTATATATAATGAAAGAAAACAAAAATCCCTCACCTAATCCCTCGTACTTAAACATGATCAAAGAAAAATATCCTTCACCGGCCTCCTCATCCGTATATATAATGAAAGAAAACAAGAAAATCTCACCTAATCCCTCGTACTTTTGTCCTATAACGCAAGAAAAACAATCCTTCCTCTGACCCTCATCCTTTCTCTCGGCAGGGAAGGACATCACCACCAAGCTGTACTCCCTCAATGAACAGCTTGGTGTGGGCGGTGCTGGGGCGGGGGAGGGGGCGCGGGGGGGCGTGGGGGCGCAGGACGTGTGGCGCGGGGTGGTGCAACGGTCCATGAGCCTCGACACGGTCCACACGGGAACTAAGGGCTTCGTGCGGTCGCTGGCCTGGCGCGCGTCACACCGGCGGACGTCTGCGACCTACTGCGATAGTCTGAGTGAGTATCCTATTGTGTCCTTGCCTCTCCTTCCTTTCTCCTTTCCTTCCTTCCCTTTTGTTTCCTTTCCTATCCTTTCCTGTCCTTTCCTTCCCTTTCCTTTCCTTTCCTTTCCTTTCCTTTCCTTTCTTTTCCTTTCCTATTGATTCCTGTCCTTTCCTTTCCTTTCCTTTCCTTTCCTGCCCTTTCCTTTCCTTCCGTTTCCTTTCCTTTCCTTTCCTTTCCTTTCCTTTCCTTTCTTTTCCTTTCCTATTGATTCCTATCCTTTCCTTTCCTTTCCTTTCCTTTCTTTTCCTTTCCTATTGATTCCTATCCTTTCCTTTCCTTTCCTTTCCTTTCCTTTCCTGCCCTTTCCTTTCCTTCCGTTTCCTTTCCTTTCCTTTCCTATCCTTTCCTTTCCTTTCCTTTCCTTTCTTTTCCTTCCTTTTCCTTCCCTCTCCTTCCCTTTCCTTTCCTTTCCTTTCCTTTCCTTTCCTTTCCTTTCCTTTCCTTTCCTGTCCTTTCCTTTCCTTCCCATTCCTTTCCTTTCCTTTCCTTTCCTTTCCTTTCCTTTCCTTTCCTATCGATTCCTATCCTTTCCTATCCTTTCCTTTCCTTTTCTTTCCTTCCCTTCCTTTCTCCTTTCCTATCCTTTCCTTTCCTTTCCTTCCCTTTCCTTTCCTTTCCTTTCCTTTCCTTCCTTTCCTTTCCTTTCCTTCCTTTCCTTTCCCCTGCCTTCCTTTCCATTCCATTCCTTTCCTCTTCTTTCCTTCCTTTTCTTTTACCTTCCTCTCCTTACCTTTCCTTTCCTTCCCTTTCCTTCCTTTCCTTTCCCTTCCCTTTCATTCCTTTTCCTTTCCTTTCCTTCCCTATCGATTCCTATCCTTTCCTTTCCTTTCCTTTCCTTTCCTTTCATTCCTTTTTCCTTTCCTTCCTTTCCTTTCCTTTCCTTCCTTTCCTTTCCTTCCTTTCCTTCCTTTCCTTTCCTTTCCTTTCCTTTCCTTTCATTCCTTTTTCCTTTCCTTTCCTTTCCTTCCCTATCGATTCCTATCCTTTCCTTTCCTTTCCTTTCCTTCCTTTCCTTTCCTTTCCTTTCCTTTCCTTTCATTCCTTTTTCCTTTCCTTCCTTTCCTTTCCTTCCTTTCCTTTCCTTCCTTTTCTTTCCTTTCCTTCCTTTCCTTTCCTTTCCTTTCCTTTCCTTTCATTCCTTTTTCCTTTCCTTCCTTTCCTTTCCTTTCTTTCCTTTCTTTCCTTTCCTTTCCTTTCCTTTCATTCCTTTTTCCTTTCCTTTCATTCCTTTTTCCTTTCCTTCCTTTCCTTTCCTTCCTTTCCTTTCCTTTCCTTTCCTTTCATTCCTTTTTCCTTTCCTTTCCTTTCCTTTCCTTTCCTTTCCTTTCATTCCTTTTTCCTTTCCTTTCCTTCCTTTCCTTCCTTTCCTTTCCTTCCTTTCCTTTCCTTTCCTTTCCTTTCCTTTCATTCCTTTTTCCTTTCCTTCCTTTCCTTCCTTTCCTTCCTTTCCTTTCCTTTCCTTTCCTTTCCTTTCCTTTCATTCCTTTTTCCTTTCCTTTCCTTTCCTTCCCTATCGATTCCTATCCTTTCCTTTCCTTTCCTTTCATTCCTTTTTCCTTTCCTTCCTTTCCTTTCCTTTCCTATCGATTCCTATCCTTTCCTTTCCTTTCCTTTCATTCCTTTTTCCTTTCCTTCCTTTCCTTTTCTTCCCTATCGATTCCTTTCCTTTCCTTTCCTTTCCTTTCCTTTCGTTTCCTTCCCTTTCCTTCCCTTTCCTTTCATTCCTTTTTCCTTTCCTTCCTTTCCTTTCCTTCCCTATCGATTCCTATCCTTTTCTTTCCTTTCCTTTCCTTTCCTTTCATTCCTTTTTCCTTTCCTTCCTTTCCTTTCCTATCGATTCCTATCCTTTCCTTTCCTTTCCTTTCCTTTCCTTCCCTTTCTTTTCATTCCTTTTTCCTTTCCTTCCTTTCCTTTCCTTCCCTATCAATTCCTATCCTTTCCTTTCCTTTCCTTTCCTTTCATTCCTTTTTCCTTTCCTTCCTTTCCTTTCCTTTCCTTTCCTATCCTTTCCTTTCCTATCCTTTCCTATCCATTCCTATCCTTTCCTTTCCCTTCCTTTCCCTTCCTTTCCTTTCCTTTTTCCTTTCCTCTCCTCTCCTCTCCTCTCCTTCCTTCCTTCCTTTCCTTCTTCCTTTATCCATTATTTCTACATTCATATCCTTATTCCTCCACCCTTCCTTCCTTCATTCCTTCCTTCATCATCACCTCCTCCTTCTCCTCCTCCTTCATTTTTACACATAACTTTTTGACACTTTCTATTACTCACATTTCATCTTTTTTTTTCTCTCTGCCAAGTATGTAATGTGATTTTTTTAAGACATATAAACAGAAGCAGTTTTTGTGTTTGTTTTGTGGCAGTAATACATTTTTTTTGTAGAGGAACACATTTTTTTTTTATACAAGATAGAGTTCGAACATTAGTACAGATGAAAAGATAACGGAAAATTGAATGAAGAAAGAGTTTTGGGATAAGGAGAAATTGATAGATAGATAGATAGATAGTTAAATAGAAGAATAGGAGGAGAGAGAAGAGAAAAAGAATGAATGAAAAGCTGGAGATTGAAGTCCACTGGAGGAGGAGGAGGAGGAGAAAATGTAAAGTAAGATGAAGTAAGACTGGAAGAAAAAGATTGATAGGGAAGGGAAAAAGGAAAACTTCAAGAGAGGAGAGGAAGATAAAGTGGAGGATAAACAGGAAAAGAGGAAAAAGAAGACAAGGAATGAATGAAAACAGGGAGTCCATAGAAGGAGGAGGAGGAGGAAAAAATGAAAATAAAGATGAGGGGAAGGGAAAACACAAGAGCAGAAAGAAAAGAAGGTAGAGAGGTAAGGAAGAAAGAAGAAGTACAAGAGAAGAGAGGAAGAAAAGGTAGATGGTAGACAGGGAAAAGAAGAGGAAAGATGACCAGAGATAAAAGGGAAAAAAAACATGGAAAAGGTATTAAAAAACGATATAAATTAAGAGGAAAGGAAGAGAAGTGAAGGGTAGAAATATATGAGAGATTTAGAAAGAAGTGGAAAATAGAGAAAATGGGAGAAGGAAGAAAAATTGATAAAGAGAGAGAAAATAATGGAGAGAAATAAGAGACACAGAGAGAAGGGAATTAAATATAGATAAGACACAGTTAGAGAGAGAGAGAACAAGAAAGCAAGAAGGAAATAGAAAAAGGAAGGAAAAGTGAAATTAAAGAAAGGAAGAAAAATTATGAAAGAGAGAGAGAGAGAGAGAGAGAGAGAGAGAGAGAGAGAGAGAAGGAAAGAAAGAACGAAAGCAAGAAGGAAATAGAGAAAAAAGGAAGGAAAAAGTGAAATTAAAGAAAGTAAGGAAGAAAATTATGAAAGAAAAACAAAAGAGAGAGAGAGAGAGAGAGAGAGAGAGAGAGAGAGAGAGAGAGAGAGAGAGAGAGAGAGGAACAGGAATGCAGGGAAGGGAAAGGAAGGGCAGCGAAAGCAATTAGGTGTCAGGTCTGAGTTAGTGTTCCTCCACAGACCTTGCCGAGCCTCTACTGGAAAGGACGGCAGGTTATCAGTGACGTCACGCCCCCAGTAAGTCCTCCAACCCCCGCCCCCCCTGGTCCTGTACCCCCCACGGCCCCACCATTCCCCACCACGACCCAATGTACTCCGACCTTGCCCACTGCTCCCATCACTGCCCTGTCTACCCCCCGTGATGACCTTTTACCCATGTCGCTATATATGCAACCATGGCTATGTTTGTGCCTTCTTGTGGCATTATATATGATCCCTATGGCCTTATGGATACCCGTGTACCCTCCCATACCATCCCCATACCCTACCTGTACCCTCACATCTATGGCTTTGTAACTATATGAGGCTTACCATGTTATAATGTTCGTTAATGTATCACTCATGTATTTTTTATGTTCCCTTTATGGGCTGGAAACTCTTATTCTGCTACTGGTTTTCTTTCTTTCTCTTCTATACGAGTCTTACTATGCCCTAATGTATCTTATTGTATCACTAATGTATTTTCTATGTTCCTTATATGGCCTGAAAACTTCTACTAAACTCTACTTCTACTTATTCTACTGCTGTTTTTTTCTTTCTCTTCTATATGAGGCTTACACTATGCCCTAATGTATCTTATTGTATCACTAATGTATTTTCTATGTTCCTTATATGGCCTGAAAACTTCTACTAAACTCTACGTCTACTAATTCTACTGCTGTTTTTTTCCTTCTCTTCTATATGAGCCTTACTATATGTCCTAATGTATCTTATTGTATCACTAATGTATTTTCTATGTTCCCTTTATGGCCTGAAAACTTCTACTAAACTCTACTTCTACTAATTCTACTGCTGTTTTTTTCCTTCTCTTCTATATGAGGCTTACACTATGCCCTAATGTATCTTATTGTATCACTAATGTATTTTCTATGTTCCCTTTATGGCCTGGAAACTCAATTCTTAATGGTACTGTATTTCTCCTACTCTCAAAACACATGATTTTTTAACTTTCGTCCTCCTCCTCCTCTTTCTCCTCCGTGATCTATTTTTTCACTTGTCTCAAAACACACTATTTCTCCTCCTTCATCCTCCTTCTCCTCCTCTTCCTCCTTTATCAAGCTTTTTCCTGCTCTCAAAACACACTATTTCTTCTCCTTCATCCTCCTTCTCTTCCTCTTCCTCCTTTATCAAGCTTTTTCCTGCTCTCAAAACACACTATTTCTTCTCCTTCATCCTCCTTCTCCTCCTCTTCCTCCTTTATCAAGCTTTTTCCTGCTCTCAAAACACACTATTTCTTCTCCTTCATCCTCCTTCTCCTCCTCTTCCTCCTTTATCAAGCTTTTTCCTGCTCTCAAAACACACTATTTCTCCTCCTTCATCCTCCTTCTCCTTCTCTTCCTCCTTTATCAAGCTTTTTCCTGCTCTCAAAACACACTATTTCTCCTCCTTCATCCTCCTTTTCCTCTTCTTCCTCCTTTATCCAGCTTTTTCCTGCTCTCAAAACACACTATTTCTCCTCCTTGGTCATCCTTCTCCTCCTCTTCCTCCTTTATCCAGCTTTTTCCTGCTCTCAAAACACACTATTTCTTCTCCTTGGTCATCCTTCTCCTCCTCTTCCTCCTCCTTCATCTTGCTTTCCCCTGCTCTCAAAACACATGATAACTTAACCCTGGTCCTCCTCCTCCTCCTCTTCCTCTTCCTTTATTTAGCTATACCCAATATCCTCATCTATGTAACTATTTCCTATGGTTCTTGTACATTTAATAGCTTTTTCTCCTCCTATGGCACTTTGCATCTTCATAACACCTCTATTTTATCCTTTTCCAGCTCCTATATCTATGTCGTTTCAGGCTTTTCTTTATCTCTGTATCTGTCCCTATGATTCTTGTATATTCAGTAACTTCTCTTCTATCAATTACACTTTGCATCCTTCTCTTAGATGCCTCAATTTGATCCTTTTCCAGTTCCTATATCCATGTCGTTTCAGGCTTTTAATTATCTGTCTACCTATGTCGCTATGGTTCTTGTATATTCAGTAACTTCTTCGTCAATTTCACTTTGCATCCTTCCTACACAATCCTATTTTATCCTTTGCCACCTCCTATATCTGTCATGTCATCCTTTTCCTTATCTATGTACCTATGTCCTTATGGTTCTTGTACACTCAGTAACTTCTTCAATTTCACTTTGCATCCTTCCTACAGAGTCCTCTTTATCCTTTTCCACCTCCTATATCCATGTTGCATCATCCAGTTCCTTTCCGCCCATGTCCCTGTATCCCCTGGCCCCTGGTGCTCCCGTGTCCCTCCCTGTGTGCCTCTCGGTGGGCTCCTGTGTTCCCCTTCTCCTCGTTGTTTCATGTGTTCATTTGTATCTTTCAGGAATGGCAAGACTTTATACGTGTACTGTTTGTTTACGACTCTTAATGTTGCCTCTTTCAGTGTCCTTTGAGGGGGGAGAGAGAGAGAGAGAGGGGGAAAAGTGTGTGTGTGTGTGTGTGTGTGTGTAGTGGCGCTGTGTTGTAGTGTTGCCGTGTGTGTGTGTGTATGTGTGTTGCCCTCCTTGGTGTCCCCCTGGTATGCTCTGCCCCTGCTCTGTCTCCCGCTGTTGTTGTCATCGTTGCCGCTGCCGAACACCGCCCACGGAGGCCTCGGCGGGTCTCTGGGTGCCCATCCCCTGCCGGAGTGCCAGGGAGTTCCATGTCAGGCAGCACCGAGGCACTGAGCCGGTCTTTGCCAACAGGGTCGTCACCAGGCCGGTCAGGGGACGAATCCAACTCATCAGACCCAACCCTGCACGGCCAGCCCTCACCCAGGCCCCACAGGGACCTCCAGGAGCTGAGGGGGCTGCAGGGGGCCGGGCTGCTGGGGAGTGAGCAGTTCGGCCGCCCCCACCGCCAGCTCCAGCAGCAGCCGCCCCTGCCGCCGGGAGGACTGGCGGTTGGCAGCAGGAAGGGACAGCGGGACAACGTGGTGAGGTGTGTGCCCCCGCCACCGCCGCCTCCGCCACAGCCTCCCACCCCCACCCCCGCCCTGGCCGAGGTGAGGGCCGGGGCGGGGCTGCCTGGCCTGGCCCTGGACGACCCGCACCTGGTGGAGACGCCCGTCTGACCACCGCCTGCCCGGCCTGCCCTGCCCTGCCTGCCCCGGGTGGCCTGTAGTGCCTGTTTAGTGGGTGCCAGCATGTGGTCGCCTCGCCTGCCACCCGCCAGCAATGCCTCGGTAGGGCACCCCCGGGCACCCAGCATGGCCCCCACACAGCCTATGCCACGTTGCCTCCCCTGCATCCACACACCCTGCCTCACCCTTTCTGGCCTCCCTGTCGCACCCTCCACCCTGCACGCTGCCACTCTCGGCCACACTCAGTAGACGTCTAACACAGCACACCCACACAACCTGACCTGCTTGCCCTGCTTCCCTTACCCTCCCCTCACCCCTCACCCCTGACCCCCAGCCCCCCTCAGCCTTCATCTTGGGGTGTGATGTCACTTTGGGCAAGAAGCTAATACCTGCACCCAATCAGTAGAGCGGATATTGACCTCACTGGTGGACTAACAAGCCAGAACCGCCCCGACCTGACCTCTGCGCTGACAGGTGCAGCGGCCACTGGGATCAAGCTTACCTGAGCCAGAGGTGATGTAGGGGCTTAACGAGGGCTGTGAGGTGAGTCTAAGAGCCTTTCCCTCACTGCAGACACACCTAGCGGCCTGCAGCACCAGAGTGATAGTAAAATTCACCTTACTGACCTTACTGACCTTTACTAACTAACACCTTTGCTAGGATTTTCTGCAGCATTTCATCTGAAGGCTGCATTCAAATTAACAAACATATCTTAGTACAGGAGACCCTCAGTTTAACGTAAATTACTAATGAGATTCAGACTAAATGGTTGTGTTATTTCAATTGGATTTATCGATTCGGGACTAGTGTGACTTATTCTTTCGTGTGTGTGTGTGTGTGTGTGTGTGTGTGATTTCGACATTTTGACAGCACAGAAAATATACTCCATTTCTTCTCACAATCAAAATTTTACTCGTGATGTGATTTTGACGTATTGACAGCACAGAAAATATATAGTTCTTTTCAGTCAAAATTTTCCTTCCGTGATCTGATTTTGAAGTTTTGACAGCACAAAAAATATACCCCAGTTATTCTCACAATCAAAATTTTCCTCTTGTGATGTGATTTAGAAGTTTTGAGAGCACAGAAAATATATGTCAGTCCTTCTCACAATCAAAAAATTTTCTTTCTCGATCTGATTTTGACGTTTTGACAGCACAAAAAATATACCCCAGTTCTTCTCACAATCAAAATTTTCCTCTTGTGATGTGATTTAGAAGTTTTGAGAGCACAGAAAATATACGTCAGTCCTTCTCACAATCAAAAAATTTTCTTTCTTGATCTTATTTTGACGTTTTGACAGCACGGAAAATTTACCCCAGTTATTCTCACAATCAAAATTTTTCTTTCGTCATATAATTTTAACTTCGAGGATGAAGGCTTAAAAAAATGTCACCCAGTTGTTTTCTAGTGTTATTTTGGCTTTGAGAATGAAAACATGAAAAAAAAATATCGCCCAGTTAATTGTTTTCTAATTTTCCGAAGGGCGCATTACTTCAACCTCAACACCAAGCACCTCTCGTTTGGCCGCTCTATACTATCTTCTGTTATGGGAGCGGCAAGTAACGAGCTTTTTTTTCTACGCTCTTTTTGTTGCCCTTGAGCCGTCTCCTTCATTGTAAAAAAAAAAAAAAAAAAAAAAAAGGAGGGTCTACCACACAACACACCATCTCCGGCAGGCTCGGTCACACTCGCCTTCCCTCACTCATGCATTCTCCGCAGGTTCCACGGCATCCCCAACACGTGATGCCCTATGCCAGAAGAGCCCTAGGACGTTGAAGTCTCCCCGCACATCCTCTAGCAGCAAGGCGCCCCACACCCCTGGCAGGACGCACAGGAACGCAGCAGTGGAGGTGGAGGTCGCTGTGACAAGCCTCGGACACCAACGGAACAGGACTCCCCTTTAGTGGCTTCGCAGGGTGGTGGGTCGCAGAGTGGGCCGACCAGCTCACCCCCTCAACCCTACCCCTAAGTTTTGGTGTAGATTTATAAGGGGGTTTCGTCTCTGCTGCACCCTTATCAAAAAGACGTATTGCGTATATTAATAACCTGCCAGCAGTATACATTCACGGCATATTCTTATACGTATGTGTGGTGTGATTTTCTTCTCTACTCGTGCTCGGAACTGATTTGTTGGTGTGTCGAAAGGTGTGTGAAATTGGGATGTGTTGATGGTTGAGGAGGAGGATGTTTAGAAGATGGGAAGAAGATGAGAAAGAAGAGGAGGAGGTGATGGTTTTTGAGAAGAAAGAAGATGAAGAAGGTGTTGTTTTTTGAGAAGAGAAAAGGAGGAGAAAGAGATGGAGAAGGAGGAGGAGGTGATGATTTTAGAGAAGAAAGAAGAAGATGAAGAAGGTGCTGTTTTTTGAGAAGAGAGAAGGAGGAGAGAAAGAGAATGAGAAGGAGAAGAAGGAGGAGGAGGTTGTGATTTTAAAGAAGAAAGAAGAAGGTTTAGAAGGTGATGTTTTTTGAGGAGAAAGAAGAAGGTGAAGGAAATTTTGTTTGAAGAAGAATTGAAGATGAAGGAGGTTTTGTATTTTGAGAAGAGAGAAGGTGAAGAAGAAGATGGTTTTAGAGAAGAGAGAAGAAGAAAGAGAAGATGATTTTAAAGAAGAAGGGGAAGAAGGGGTGATAAATATGTGTGTCAGTAAAGGTCTTTACACAGAATGGAGGAAGACGAGGAAGAAAAGGAGATGAAAAGTATGTGTGTGTTTATGATAGAGAAAAAGGAAGAAGAAAAGGAGGGAAGGGGAGACATGTATTTTAGTGAAGGCCTTGGCTCAGTATGGAGGAAGAAGAGGAAAAAGAGGAAGAGGAGGAAGAAAAGGAGACAAGTGCGTATGTTTGTGAAAGAGAAAGAAGAGAAAGAAGAGGAAGAAAGAGAAGACATTAAGTATATGTGTGAGTTAGTGACGGTCTTTGCTCAGAGATATACGAGTGGAATTTTGGGGGTCTCGCTGCATGACTTATAGAAGAGACTCGGCACAGCCTTATTATCAGGATGTCTCGGAAGCCTTGTAGTGCGCGGCTGAACGGAGGAGAGAAAGCGAAGTCGAAAAATAGATCTCAAAACGTCGGATGCGTTGGCCGTTTGTGCACGTATGTGTGTGTGTGTGTGTGTGTGTGTGTGTTCCATCATACTTGAAACATTGCATAGGTTTTTGTGTACTTTCTTTGATGCGTCGTAAGTTATTAGATGAGTTTGCGACATGTTTAAAGTAATGGACGGATTTTACGAGAGAGGGAGAGAAAGAGAGGGAGAGAGAGAGTGTGCGAGTTTACATTAAGGGTAAGATTATTACTATTTTCTATTTATTTATTTGCATTGTGAATTATTAGACAAGTTTGCGACATGTTAAAAGTAATGGACGATTTTTACGAGAGAGAGAGAGAGAGAGAGAGAGAGAGAGAGAGAGAGAGAGAGAGAGAGAGTTTGCAAGTATGAATTTATTTTTATTCTTTTATAGCTGTGTCCCTTTACTATAGGACCCGAGGGCTGTGCTTTTGGAATTCGAGAGATGTTACGTAATTTTAAAAAGAGTAAAAATTACCTGTGTGTGTGTGTGTGTGTGTGTGTGTGCGCGTGTGAACCTAAATAGCATAGACGCCTCACATTACATTCAAATCCACAAACACCCACATCCATACATAATAATAATGATAATAGTGATAATAATAATGTTGTGGGGGAATTACATAGATATTCCACAAGGCCGGGCAAGGTCAGAGTCACTTGAGCAGGTGCGAAGTATCGTCACTCGCCCGAACCTGACTCTCAGCTCATTGCACGACCTGCCTGGGACATGTCCGTTCTAGACTAGGATGTGCTCATCAATTTGTACTCATCCCCTGAGCATCTGGATCTGGTGCAGTGCGTAGTGCAGCTAACTATATATCTACACCTTTTTCTTCGTCTAGGGGCTGTTACATATGTATTATAGTCAGACTCGGCGGTGAAGTCTTGTTGGGTGGGACTCGGTTGGGCCACAGTACTGCCAAACCTAGATTTCGGGGTAAGGTCAGAAGTTGGAGTAGCTACCATTGCGTATTTATTTATTTGCATTGTGAATTATTAGACAAGTTTGCGACATGTTAAAAGTAATGGATGAGTTTTACGAGAGAGAGAGAGAGAGAGCGAGAGAGAGAGAGAGAGATCTTTGCTGTTATTCTAAAAAGCAACAGTACATTCATAGCACTATAGTAGAGACTTCTTTAATGTATACAACTGTACAGAGTCTCGGACCCCTCCCAAACGGACTTCATATTTGTGTCTGAGTATAGTTAGCGAGCATACCCTGACTCATATATCATGTTTCCAGTGGCTGTGGTGAGTGTGTTGACCACCTAGCACAACAAGACCTGACCAAGCCTGCTCACTCATTCCTAACCTGACCTGACCTGACCTAACCTAACCCAACATCTAGATCAGACAGACACCCCCAGTCATACCTTCCTATCCTTTTTCTAGACCCATCAACACGAGATCACACCTGCCCACTCATTCCTAACCCAACCTAACCTAATACTTCTCCAAGATCAGACACACACTTTTATTCTCAACTCTGTCATTACTTTCTACACATCAGCACCAGATCAAACCTACTCACTGTCATAACCTAACCTAACCTAACCCAACCTAACCTAACACTTCTCCGAGATCAGACACACACTTTTATTCTCAACTCTGTCACTATTTTCTACACATCAGCACCAGATCAAACCTACTCACTGTCATAACCTAACCTAACCTAACCTAACCTACCATAGCCTTCTCCTGGATTGGACAACTTCCCGCTCATTCTCACCTTCCTATCAAGATTTTCTACACATCAACACCAGATCAAACCTACTCACTCTGTCTTAACCTAACCTAACCTAACCTAACCTAACCTAATACTTCTCCTAGATCAGACAGACACTTTCATTTTCATCTCTGTCATTACTATATACACTTCAACACCAGATCAAACCTACTCACTCTGTCATAACCTAACCTAACCTAACCTAACCTGACCTAGCCTTCTCCTAGATCAGACAGACACCCTCATTTATACCTTCCTATCATTATTCTATACACATCAACACCAGATCAAACTGTGTCTTAATCTAACCTAACCTAACCTAACCTAGCCTTCTCCTGGATCAGACATTCGCTCACTTTCTCTTCCTATCAACACAAGACCAAATCTGCTCACTAACCTAACCTAACCTAATACTTCTCCTGGATCAGACACTCGCTCACATTCTAACCCTCCTATCAACACAAGACCAAACCTGCTCACTAACCTAAACTAACCTAACCTGATATTACCCTCCTTAGATGACCCAGAGACCCTTATACATTCTCGCCTTTCTGTGTGTGTGTGTGTGTGTGTGTGTGGTGTGTGCGTGTGTGTGTGTGTTCTATAAAGCCTCGTCTTACCTGTATAGAGTAGCGTTCACCTGTAATTACCTTCCTTCCCTGCAGATGTGGTTGGGGTGTGTGGAGGTGTGGATGTATAGTGGAAGGTGTGTGTGTGTGGTGTGGTGGAAGGGAGGGAGGGGGAAAAAATCAACGCAAGATGAAGAAAAATACAAATGAAGAAAAATGAATGAAGAAAAATAACTAGACTCATAAATGAAGAAAGGAAATCAAGACGGAAATGTGTGATGGGAAGGAAGGGAAAAAAGTAACTCTGAATAACAAATAATGAAAAGAAGTAAAAAATGAAAAGAAAGTGAAATAATAAGAAAAAAGAAAGCAAACTAGACTCGTAGAAGGAAAAAAAGGAAATGAAGATGGAAATGTGTGATGGGAGGAAGGGAAGAAGAAAATAACAGGTAATGACATAATGAAAAGAAGTAAAAAATGAAAAAAAGTGAAATAAGAAGAAATAAATAGGAAGCAAATCAGACTCGTAAAAGCAAAAAAAAAAAAAAAGGAAATGAAGACGGAAATGTGTGATAGGAGGAAGGGAAGAAGAAAATAACAGGTAATGACTTAATGAAAAGAAGTAAAAAATGAAAAAAAGTGAAATAAAAAGAAATAAATAGAAAGCAAATCAGACTCGTAAAAGCAAAACAAAAAAAAGGAAATGAGGAAGGAAATGTATGATGAGAGGAAGGAAAAAAATAACACAGAGTAACAAATAATGAAAATAATAAAAAAATGAAAAGAATGACAAGAAGTCCCCAAAATAGAGGATACATAAACTGACCACAAATGCGTTGATACATATGATGGGTTGCGTGAGTGATGATTTTTTCTCATTAATTTGCTTAGAGGAGCCTTTAAATAACATGATCCCTGCAGATACCGGGTCAAAACGAGATAGGGTCAGATATAGCTGTGTATGAAGAATGACTTACAATTTTGCTACACAGTATTGAAAAGAAGTGTGTTAATGTTATATAAGAGTGAGATAGTTAAAATAAGAGAAGAAATTAGTTAAAATTCACTTAGACATCATATGAAAAATACCACCTTAAAATTAAATGACCCAGATAGCAATGGATGAGAAATGACTTACAATTTTGCTGCACAGTATTGAAAAGAAGTGTGTTAATGTTATATAAGAGTGAGATAGTTAAAATAAGAGAAGAAATGAGTTAAAATTCACTTAGACATCATATGAAAAATACCACCTTAAAATTAAAAGACCCAGATAGCAATGTATGAGAAATGACTTACAATTTGCTGAAACACTAGTGACAAGAAATGTGTTAGAATGAAATAAGAGTGAGGTAGTTAAATGTGAGAAGGAATGGTTTAAAATTCAGTTAGACACCATGAAAAAATACTGTTAAAATTAAATGAGTCTGATAGCTATGCATGAAGGATGACTTACAATTTTGCTAAACAGTATTGAAGGGAAGTGTGTTAGAATGATATAAGAGTGAGATAGCTAAATATGAGAAGGAATGGTTTAAAATTAAGTGAAAAAATACTACTATGTTAAAATTAAATGAGTCTGATAGCTATATATGAAGAATGACTTACAATTTTGCTTAACAGTATTGACAAGAAATATGTTAGAGTGAAATAAGAGTGAGATAGTTAAATATGAGAAGGAATGGTTTAAAATTAAGTGAAAAAATACTACTATGTTAAAATTAAATGAGCCTGATAGCTATGTATGAAGGATGACTTACAATTTTGCTAAACAGTATTGAAAGAAAGTGTGTTAGAATGATATAAGAGTGAGATAGTTAAATATGAGAAGGAATGGTTTAAAAATTAAGTGAAAAAATACTACTGTGTTAAAATTAAATGAGCCTGATAGCTATGTATGAAGGATGACATACAATTTTGCTAAACAGTATTGAAAGAAAGTGTGTTAGAATGAAATAAGAGTGAGGTAGTTAAATATGAGAAGGAATGGTTTAAAATTTAGTTAGACACCATGAAAAAATTACTATGTTAAAGCCAAATGAGTCAGATAGATAGATAGATAGATAGAGTGAGATACTTAAATATGAGAATGTACGACTTAGAATTTACTTGACTTAACGTTATAATCATTTCAAGTCGATTGTTTTTATTATATATCTTTTTTTTTTTGTATGGTAAGTTACGACAGTTACGAATTTGACTTGTATCGATACATCTTATGAATATTAACTTCCGAGTGTCGTGTAATTTTTTTTTTAGGGGAAACTCAAATGTTGGGTAAAAATATTGTGTTTCTTTAATAGGGAAATACTGCAACACACTTTATGATCTAGTGTTGCGAGTTGTGTTGGTGAGGACTATTTGTTTGTTCATGTGTACGTTTGTGTTGTGTGTGCGCATCTCAGAACATATGATATTGAGGTGTGTGTGTGTGTGTGTGTGTGTGTGTGTGTGTGTGTGTGTGTGTGTGTGTGTGTGTGTGTGTACAGCAGACTCATTAACTCTTTTTTTTCAGATTTCATGCTTGCCAGAGAGAGAGAGAGAGAGAGAGAGAGAGAGAGCGCAGTGTTATATAAGGCAGTGTTTGCATTATAATAGTCGCCCCTGTTCTTGCTGCTGCCAAAACCTCTCTGCTTCTTTTTTATATATCTCCATCAAAGACCTTTTTCTGTATACGTATTTGTATATATTATGACTTTTTTTGGTTAGTGTGAGTCTTTGTATGTTAACTATCGCCTCTTGGAACCTTGGACCCGTGAAACACAATCTTCCATATTCGATCTTGATTTCTTTCTTTCTTTCTCTGTAAGTCTTTCGTAGTTGTCTGATTCTCTCTCTCTGTCTTTCTCTCTCTCTGACTGTCTCACACACACACACACACACACACACACACACACACACACACACACACACACACACACACACAAGTTGGACAAATACACAAGGAAAAGTTGGACAAATACAGATATGGAGACGGGACCACACGAGCGTAAGCCCAGGCCCCGTAAAACTACAACTAGGTAAACACACACACACACACACACACACACACACACAAGAAACTACCACTACCACTACCACCATCACCACCAACCCATCATATCCCTCCCTTCCTCCTTCCCTCCCTTCCCTTAGCATCTCCCTTTCCTCCCTTCCCTTCCCTTAAAGTTCTCCCTTCCCGCTTCACGCCCTTCCCGAACCTTTCCCCCTTTTTGAAATTTTATATATAAACATCGTAGTCACCGAATGTATATGGCTAGCAAGTAAAGGAAAGAGAAACAAAACTATTGGATGCTTAGTTTTTTGTACCCAAGTTATATTTTTCCTAGTCTTAGTGAAGGAGATTTACTGGTTCGTTGAAAGTAGTGGAGCTCGTGTTCTTAAGCGAATCGGGACCTTGAGTTAGCCCCGGCGCCAAGGCAAACGCCCCAATAATAAAAAAATCAAGTTCGACTGTTTGAAAAGCCTCTGGTGGAAGTTGCTCTGGTTTTCATGGACTGTTTTGTTATGCTGGGGAAAGTTTTACACGACTTCTGCACTCTGTCGTAATGGGAGTTGGATTTTCATGGACTGTTTTGTTATGCTGGGGAGAGTTTTACACGACTTCTGCACTCTGTCGTAATAGAAGTCGGATTTTCAAGGACTGTTTTGTGATTCTGGGGATAGTTTTACATGATTTCTGCACTCTGTCGTAATAGAAGTCGGATTTTCAAGGACTGTTTTGTGATTCTGGGGATAGTTTTACATGATTTCTGCACTCTGTCGTAATAGAAGTCGGATTTTCAAGGACTGTTTTGTTATGCTGGGGAGAGTTTTACACGACTTCTGCACTCTGTCGTAATGGGAGTCGGATTTTCATGGACTGTTTTGTTATTCTGGGGATAGTTTTACACGACTTCTTCTGCACTCTGTCGTAATGGAAGTCGGATTTTCAAGGACTGTTTTGTTATGCTGGGGATAGTTTTACACGACTTCTGCACTCTGTCGTAATGGAAGTCGGATTTTCGAGGACTGTTTTGTTATGCTGGGGATAGTTTTACACGACTTCTGCACTCTGTCGTAATGGGAGTTGGATTTTCATTGCCCGTTTTGTGATGCTAGAATTAGTTTTACACGACTTCTGCACTTTGTCGTAATAGAAGTCGATTTTTCATGGACTTTTGTGATTCTAGAAAGAGTTTTAAATGATATCTGTACTTCGTCGTAACGGGAGTTGGATTTTCATGTGTCATGCCCCGAGAGTTTCACTTTTCTCTTTTCTAACACGTCCTCTGCGTGTATCGAAACACGAGAAATTAATCAAGACAAGGAGAGGGTATTCGCCGGCTGCCTGGGATTGAACCCGCAACCAGCGTGACGGGAGAGCCACTCCTTACCGCGTCGGCCAAAGAGGTGCCCCGCTCGCCAAGTGGGTTATGGGAGGCTCCCTTATCAGACCTAGTCGCCGCACTACACATGGACTGTTTTGTGATGCTAGAAATAGTTTTACACGCCCTCTGCATCTTGAACGAGCAAACCATCCATGAAAGCCCGGTTAAACTTCTCTGCGGCCTTGGAAATAGTCGTCATGGGGTAATAGGAGCCCGATACGTCTAAGAATACGAACCATTTGATAAGTCTGCTGCCCGCTGTGATTGCCTAGAAGGGTTGTTAGAGGTTTACAAGACGAGAATGATGCGTTTGGTGATACAATAATTGACTTGTTCATCTTAAAAGTGGGTATTTGAACTATTTGAACGATCTTTTTTATATAATGTTCTAGAGAGAGAGAGAGAGAGAGAGAGAGAGAGAGAGAGAGAGAGAGAGAGAGAGAGAGAGTTATAAGAGTGCTAATTAAGGTAGTCATCACACCTGCCGCCTAATTAAAGGGTCGTTAGCAATGCCGTGGTCTGTCTTGGCTGTGAGGAAGACAAATGATTTAAAGTGTCTATTATTTTGCTTCTGATAATATTCTTGCGTCCATTGATATACCTCCGTGTGATTGATATTGTATAAGTATTGCTAATGTATTGTCTCAGTGCTACTACTACTACTACTACTACTACTACTACTACTACTACTACTACTACTACTACTACTACTACTACTACAATTAATTTCACTTCGTCCCTCTCCATCTTTCCTCCTTTTCCTCCTCTTTCTCCTCCTACTTTTTCCTCCATTCCTTTTCTCTCCTTCCCTCCATCCCCTCCTCCTCCTCTTTCTCCTCTTACTTTTTCTTCTATTCCTTTTCTCTCCTTCCCTCCATCCCCTCCTCCTCTTTCTCCTCTTACTTTTTCTGCTATTCCTTTTCTCTCCTTCCCTCCATCCCCTCCTCCTCTTTCTCCTCTTACTTTTTCCTCCATTCCTTTTCTCTCCGTCCCTCCATCCCCTCCTCCTCTTTCTCCTCTTACTTTTTCCTCCATTCCTTTTCTCTCCGTCCCTCCATCCCCTCCTCCTCCTCTTTCTCCTCCTACTTTTTCTTCTATTCCTTTTCTCTCCGTCCCTCCATCCCCTCCTTTTCCTCCTTCTCCTCTTTCTATCATTATCCAATTTACTTCGTTTTTCTCTTTCTCTCCTCCTCCTCCTCCTCCTCCTCCTACTACTACTACTACTACTACTACTACTACTACTACTACTACTACTGCTACTGCTGCTACTTAACTATTACAACTGCCAGATATGACCTCAACTTGTTACCGCAATACTTATAACTACTATTACTACTACTACTACTACTACTACTACTACTACTACTACTACTACTACTACTTCCGTCCGCGTGTGGCTTTGTATCTTTATTAAAACGACTCAATCCTCCTCACACTCGGTCGCTAGTTACGCAGAACCTATTGATAGAGTGATTGCTGTGTTGTATAAAGACAAGATTTTCTGATATGTTTTCTATTTTAACTTTTTCAGTGCTAAATCAGTTGTGTGTGTGTGCGTGTGTGTGTGTATGAATGTCTGTATGTGTCTTTTATCGATGAGTTTATAATGTGTGTGTGTGTGTGTGTGTGTGTGGAAGGGTGGCTCACTCGACTCCTCGGGTTCACGGGTTCATAACTTCGAGCCTGACTCCACCGTTGCCAGATGTACGATAATTCAGCAATGCCAGACTCAAAATAGCTTAAGAACCGTCAATTTATCCTTTCCGCTTCTGTATAATGTAAATCTAATGGAGTTTCTGACATAAGTTTGATTGGGATACTGTTACTTTTGTGTGTGCGTTAGTTTGTGGGTAATAAAAGGTCATTGCAATGTGTTGGGTACGATATGGCAACGCTGGATATGATTCGAAAGCAGCTATGCCAGACTGTTATACTCAGAACACTGCAATTATCTTTTTGTTGCAATTATCTTTTTGTATCGATTTCTGCCTAAAATCTATCACCATCTGTATTCATTTAAATTCTTCATCTATAATCAGTATATTTTAGACGATTGGAAATTATAAATCAACGTTGAACAAGCTGATTTGACTTATATTTTGCAATCACTCTCATACATCTGGCAATGCTGTATCGAGGATGGCTAGTTTAGTGGGTTGGGTAGCGGCGCAGTGGTCAACCGGCAACCAGGGGGGAAGGACGCACGGAAAAGTGAAGGAGAAGGAAGAAAAGAATAAGCACGGGGCTGGGCATTCACCTTCGGCACTAAAGCAAGGTAAGTAATGTTTTTGTGTATAATGTGGAGTAAGAGTGATGTGGGTAATGGAAAAATAGTTGTAATAGTGTGTTAACGATATAATTAGCGTAACTACCCGACTACTGAGAGAGTACCTATGGAAATTCGAGTTCCAGCATCGGTACTAGAGTAAAGTAAGCAGTGTTTTTGTGTATTATGGAGTTTACATGACGTGGGTAATGGAGATAGTTGTAATAGTGTGTTAACGATATTATTAGCGTAACTACCTGATTATAGTGAATACCAAAGGAGACTCGAGTTCCAGCACCGGTACTAGAGTAAAGTAAGCAGTGTTTTTGTGTATTATGGAGTTTACATGACGTGGGTAATGGAGATAGTTGTAATAGTGTGTTAACGATATAGGTAATTAGCGTAACTACCTGATTATAGTGAATACCAAAGGAGACGAGTTCCAGCATCGGTACTAGAGTAAAGTAAGCAGTGTTTTTGTGTATTATGGAGTTTACATGACGTGGGTAATGGATATAGTTGTAATAGTGTGTTAACGATATAATTAGCGTAACTACCTGATTATAGTGAGAATACCAAAGGAGACGAGTTCCAGCACCGGTACTAGAGTAAAGTAAACGGTGTTCTTATGTATATTATGGAGTAAATGTGATGTGAGTAATGGGGAGTAGTTGTAATAGTGCAGACATGATTAGTGTAACGAGACTAACTGCCCGACTGGTGGTTTGGAGACTCGTGCGCTAAGTGTATCAAGACGCCTCTACACCCGAAATTGACCCTTCTTTTGGCCACTTTACTTTTGTCTATTGTGGGAGCGGTGAGTAGTGGTCTTTTTTTTTTGTCTCTGCACTTTTTGTTGCCCTTGCGGCGTCTCTTGTGCTGCAAAATACTTCAATGCACTTTCTTTTCACTCCGCAATTATTCAATACACTTTTTTGTTACTCTGCAATCTTTCAATACACTTCATTATCACTCTGCAATCTTTCAATACACTTTATTATCACTCTGCAATCTTTCAATACACTTTATTATCACTGCAATCTTTCAATACACTTTATTATCACTCTGCAGTCTTTCAATACACTTTATTATCACTCTGCAATCTTTCAATACACTTTATTATCACTCTGCAATCTTTCAATACACTTTATCATTACTCTACAGTCCCTCAATACACATTCCTGTCCCTCTGCAAACAAGTGATGAGGCTGCTTTTAGGAATTGGTGGTTGATCATTGTAGGATTTGAGTGTTTTAAGAGCTGCGTGAGTGAGTGATTGAGTTTTTATAGATTGATTTATTTTGCTATTTTGGAATGTTTGTACTGTGTTTATTCATTGATGCCACAGGGTTAAGTACCGCTATACCCCGCCGTAATCCATATATCTTGCGTACGTGAATAATTTTACAGCGACAACAGTTAGGTGGTTAATTCAGACAAGGAATCCACCTGTAAAATATTGATGCGGGAACACGGTAGACCAATCAGGAAAGCAGCTTGCATGGGGTTATTTACCGCCATTTAGATAGCCAGTATGTTTTCCTGGTTCCTGAAACTTGGCCAAGAATAACTCGATTGTCTCTGATTGGCGAAATTTTATTACTGCAAAAATAATAGAGGTCGCAATCATGGACAGTGTTGCTTAGTACATAATATCAGCGTTATTAATCTACTGTATTATCAGCGTTATTCATCTACCTTAAACGGGTTTGTTAAGTAGATTCAAGGTAAAAAAAAATCCCTTCCCTGTAGTTAGTTGAATACGGCGTGAAAATACCGTAGACTTCCACACATTCGTCGAGTCGTGGGATGTAAGAAAATGGTTTTGGTCGGTGACTCACGTATTCTTGTAGCCCTATAGTTTTGGAGGCCTGAAGAGTATTGGAGCTCTGTGTTTATGGATAGGTACAGCACTGTCTGAATTCCTATAACCAACTTCTTTATTTTATTTATCATTTACTTTAGTTATTTTTGAGCTTATTATTGTTACTCTTCTGTCCCTATTCTGCGCATTTTGTTACTTTTCTGCTCCTCTAATGCCCATCCAGGTGTGTGTCCGCCTCGCCACGCTCCTGCCCTGGCCGTGTCGTCCCTCGTTGCCGCTGTCCCCAGTTCGCCGACGGTCACTCCTGCTGGGGCGGCTGGAGTTTTCATCGCCAGTGTCTTCATGGTTAAGTATTGCTGGTGCGTTCGTGTTTGGCTTCACTTGATTGCTCTTAATGCTCTTAAATTTTGCCGTCAGGCGATTCTTTGTGGATAAGCGTATATATTAAACTTTCTTCGTTCAAGTATCTTAAGACATAAGTACTATTTCTTCAAAGAGTTTTTTCTGGACAGGTAACTGGGCGAGTAATATTGTGGGGAAAATGACTTATAGATGTAGGCAAGAGATGGATATAGACGAGATAGATAGATATAGAGACGAGATAGATAGATATAGAGACGAGATAGATAGATATAGAGACGAGATAGATAGATATAGAGACGAGATAGATAGATATAGAGACGAGATAGATAGATATAGAGACAAGAGATATAGATATAGAGACAAGAGATATAGATATAGAGACAAGAGATATAGAGACAAGAGATGTAGAGACAAGAGATATAGAGACAAGAGATATAGATATAGACAGTAGTGTTATGGTGGGATGTGGTTCTGTTTTGGCTTTCCTTCACAGGAGCAGCAGATTCAAAGGCCTGGCGAGTGAAGATGAGCCCCCTGTGACAGCCAAGGCCAAGACACACCCATACCCTGGCTTGCAGCTCGTCATCCCGCCCTGTCTGGTCCACCCTCAACCTGACGGTGCTACTGACGAAGTTAAGTTGATCTTTTATGCACATTTGCGTGATAGTGAAGGACGAGTTTGACTTCTGTAGGGGATGCTTTTATATTATATCAGAGGGTAGGAGTTCATAATGCAACTTGATTTACCGTTGCACCGAGTTAATGTAAATTTATCACAAGTAAACATATAAATAAACTTCTAGAAGTCAAACTCATAGCATGTGTTGATAGTGTACGACCAATAGATCATTTCAATACCTAGTCATTGTTTCAGAAAATCCTCACTGCAGGCTTTGAAAGGTTTAAAAACACATTCGAATTTCCATTGTTTATTTTGTATTTTGAGCATCCCCCTCTCCTCCAACAGATCATGGTGGCAGCTTGATCGTTCCGCCATCAACGTGATCTTCAGCAGCTTAAGACGCCGCCCAACCGAATTCGCCACACCTGAGGAATAGAAGCTGGACACCACACGGGAGAACGCTGTGGAAACTTCAGGGAGCCATAAATAGCAGTTTCCCTGGTTATTGTAAAGATGGTTAAATAAATGTTCTACGGAGGACACAGCAGTTTATGTTTGTCAGGTAGTTTCCTTCCAGTTCTTCTCCGGACGGTCTTCGAAGTATCATTTTCGTACATCTAGTCCTCGTTTAGCTCGACAGGGTGGTGGTCTATCAGTCCTACAGGTACAGGATGAGGCTGGGGTACATTGTTGTAGTTCTTGTGCCAGCTTAGCATGTGAAGGGTAAAGGAAGGCAAGGATCACCTCTACTTATCCTGTTAACTACTACTACATCTGACTCGATCCCTTCCACAAGAGCTTCCCCAGGAGACTTACATCAAAGAGTATTGGGCAGTTCTAGACAACCACGGTAGACTTAGTAGCGTGTCTAGCTTCAGAGTGTAACACGAAACTAGACAGACGCTGATAACTCTATGGGTGGGTGTCTAAAGCTACTCAACACTCTTGTAACAATCCCCGGGGAAGTTCAAGTGGGCGAATCGAGTCAGACGGTCAGTCAATAGGATAAGAAAAGATGAGCCTTACCTTCCTGTTCCCCACATGCAAAACTGGCACAAAGAACTGCACCAACAACGTAGACAGCCTCCTCCTGTACCTGTAGACAATCTTCACTGATGGACGTCCTCTCCTGCGGCAGTACAGCATCGCAGGAACCAGCAGCCTCACTTCATCTTGTTGAGTGTGCCTTGAAATCTAGAAAACGAGGGTAGATGAGAACGTGTATCTTGTAAGGGTTACTATGACGCCAATAAAGGTAATCAAGAATTCAAATATATGCCACAGGTAACTATTATATATAAGAAAGAAGCAACAGCAATTTAGCTCCATTAGAAGGCAAGATGAGAACGTATTTTTTGGGTTAGAAATAAAGGTTGATTTGAGTGGTAAGTATATATCAACTTGAAACTTAATGTGACGCCGGCGGTGATCTTTGCGAATACTAACCTTGCATGGCTGGAACAAGCTGTGGTGGGCCGAGATTGGGCTCAAGTAGGCCGTGACGTCTTATTCATAAATGTGGATACTATCAGTCAATCAAGCTCTCGTTCTCTTTCTCTCACATGCAAAAGAAAACTGAAAAACAACCCAATGGAATACTTTAGCAAATTAAATCTTGTATCAAAAGCATGCATAAGTTAAGGAAATTATATGAAAGACTATGATAAAAACAACGAGACAGTGGAATATAAAGCAAACACAAAACAACACAGTAGGCTACTCTTAATGAAAACAAAAACAGACAAAAGACGATCAAACAAAACAACACACAGTAGGCTACTCTTAATGAAAACAAAAACAGACAAGACGATAAAAAAACAACACAAAACAACACACAGTGGGCTACCCTTAATCAAAACACCAGGAAGAAAAAAAAAAGACAAAACAAATGATCAAACAACACAACACGAAAAGACCCCCATAATCAAATCACTTGGGAAGGAAAATTAATGATAAAAGCTAACCAAACACAAAACGATCCCCTTAATCAAATCACCCGGGAAGGAAGGCAAAACAAAACGATCCCCTTAAGACCAACCCAAGGAGGAACATAAGAACCCCAGAGAAGGAAAACAAAAGACAACACAAAACGACCCCCAAAAGACCCCCAGAAAAGGAAGATAAAATAAAGGACAGCAAACAACACAACACGAAACGCCCCCCTTATAGCGTCTTCCATTTAGCGTAACCTGTTTTTGGGTCGTGATCTGTAGAGTCCCTTATAGAGTCCCGACTACCTAAGATTTGGACGCCATTATTGTGCCTGTTCAAACGCCATCTCGTGGTGACAACAGTATAAATAATGGCGTCTAAATCTTAGGTTGTCGGGACTCTATCTTTAAAGGGACTATACAGATCACGACCCAGAAACAGGTTACGCTAAATGGAAGACACTATTAATCAAACCACCCGGGTAAGGAAGGCAAAACAAAAGACCATCGAGTTTCAGTGCACGAGCCGTTTTCTTTGTTTTCCAAGTACACTTTGATGATATACACTCCCAGGTACTACACTTATATCCACCCGACGGTACACAGGGCAATGACATCCCCGCCTCTTAGTGTAGGATTTAATAATTAAATACCTTACAGAATGAATGCAGTAGAGGTCCCTTGAAGTACCATTAACCTTTACCTTGTTATTCTTTAGAGTTTATTATTGACACATACTCGATCCCCGGTACAGTGAGGTGAGGTGTGGTGTGATGCGGAGAGGAGGAGGAGGAAGAGGAGGACGATCAGGAGGAGGAGGAGGAAGAGGAGGAGGAGGAGGAGGAACGGGGCGGTTGTATAAGGGAATGACCGTATTACTGAGAACAGCTGACGCGCCTCGGTTCTCCCCCTCACGGTGACTTAGGAGCGACGTACGGCCCATATCTGTCACTTCCAAGTCCATTCCCTTCCTCAGTAGCCAGATACAAGTACATAAAGACCATACGGGGGATCGGACACCCTTTGCGGCGGTCAAGACGCTGAAGGAAGTGCCGCAAAAGGGTCCTCGGTTCCGCAAGGTTCTTCAAGTGGGGTGGACTACTGACGAAGGGAAGAATTTTTGTCTGGCAACGATGCTTACAACAAGGACACTGGAGACTCCCCGTGACATGGCCAGCGCGACACGGGGAGTGGAGGAGAGAGGGAGAGAGGAAGGGAGAGAGAGAGAAGGAGGGAGGGAGACGTATTTGACAGAATGGGAACGAGCCAGGAGGGGAGGAAGGGAGGGAAAGAAAGGAAAGGAAGGGAATGGAAAGGAGGGAAAGGGAGGAAAATGAAGGGTGGGATAAGAAAAGGGAACAAGGAGAGGAAAAAACGGATACGGAGCCACGGAATAGAAGAGGAAGAGGAGGAAAAAGATGAAGAACAGGAATCAGAGAGGAGGAAAAGAGAATTCTGAGCCACGGGAAAAAAAGTGAGGAAGAGAAAAAAGACGAAGAACAGGAATAAGAGAGAAAGAAGTAGAAATTTCTGAGCCACGGAAGAAGAAAGAGAGAAGAGGAAGAGAGGAAGAAGAGGACAATAAAGATGGGAATAGGGGAAGAAAAAGATATTCTGAGCCACGGAAGGAAAGAAGAAAAGGAAGATAAGATAGGAAAGGAGATAAGACAGCCACGGGAAAGAGAGGAAGAGGAGGAAGAAGAGGATAGGAGAAAGGGGTGAAGAGAAAGAAAATAAGGATAAGAGACACAGAGAAATTGGATAAAAGGAACGGGAAAGGGATAAAGGAAGGAGGGGAAGAAGGATAAAGGATGTGATATGTATCCTGATAAAGAGGAAGAGGAGGAGGAGGAGGACAAAAATACGAAGATAAGGGATGAAAAATGATTGATATGTATCCTAAGAGAGAAAGAAAGAGAGAGAAGAAGAAGAACAAGGAAACGAAGAAAACAAGAAATCGGCAAGAAAAAGAAAAGAGCAGAAAATATAAGAAAAGGAAGAAAAGGAGATAAGAAACGAGGATAGAGATTAAAGAAAGTCTGATATGTATTCAGAGAGAGAGAGAGAGAGAGAGAGAGAGAGAGAGAGAGAGAGAGAGAGAGAGAGAGAGAGAGAGAGAGAGAGAGAGAGAGAGAGAGAGAGAGAGAGAGAGAGAGAGAGAGAGAGAGAGGACACGAAGAAGAAGGAAACCGTGAATGCAAAATGTCAGAAAGAGAGGAAACAAGATAAAGATAGGAAGATAAGAAAACGAGGAAGAAACGAAGATAGAAGTAAGAGATAAGTCTGATATGTATTCAAAAAGAGAGGAAGAAGATGAGGAGGCGAACGAGGTGAAAACAATACATGTGAAAATTCGAGAACGCAAAACTGGAAAACGGATACAAAAGAGCCCAGCCAGGCGGTCGGTAAGTCGGGGTGTCGGTCGGGTCGGTTAGTCGGGTCTGTCGGGTTGGTCGGTCGGCACAACAACACAAGCACAGGTAAGGAAGACGTGTGGTTGTCCCCGGTGCCGGTTCGAACCCACCGGGACGAAGAACCAAAAAAAAAAGGGGAAAAAAGAGGAAAATATGAACAACACTGAACAAGCCCAAATCGTCCTTACAACACATCGCAATAAGAACGCTAGTTAATACGTGACTCCGAGCGCCGCTACATCTAAACCTACACACACACACACACACACACACACACACACACACACACACACACACGTCATAAGCGAGAGACGTGAATTAACTTAAAAATATATATGTATTATCATGAATGTATCGTGTTCTAAACTAGTATACACTTGGGGAGGAGACGACTGATCTGCCGGAGGAGGAGGAGGAGGAGGAAAGGGAGGAGGAGGAGGAAGAGGAAGGCAATCGGTGTGTTGAAGTGAGTTGATTGTTTGCTTTCTCTCTCTCTCTCTCTCTCTCTCTCTCTCTCTCTCTCTCAGGTGATTAAGTTAGAATACCTTTAGACTTGTAGTGGTAGTAGTAGTAGTAGTAGTAGTAGTAGTAGTGGTACAATAGGACATGCAATAGTGGTGGTGGTTGTGGTGGTGGGTAGAGGGGGGGTGAGGGAGGGGAAGGGGGGAGGGTCAAACCGCATTATATCGGTTGTCGAAGTTAAATTGGCTACGATTGAAGTTAGCGAATGAGGGCGGGGAAGGGGAAGAAAGGGTCACACACACACACACACACACACACACACACACACACACACACACACACACGTATACCAGGAACCAACAACCACCGAGTTAAAAGACAGCCCGTTCTCTCGTTTGGTAATTTTTTCTCGTTTATTTCTTCTCGTTTTTCTTCTTTACTAGACAAAAAGAATAGCGAACCAAAAACCATGAAATTAGAAGACTGCTCTCGTTCTCTCGTTCTCAAATTTTCTGGTTTTCTTCTCGCTTTTCTTCTTTATCAGGCAAAAAAAAAAAAGAATAGTGAACCAAAAAACATGAGATTAGAAGACAGATCGTTCTCTAATTTCTCTTTTTTTTCTCGTTTTCTTCTTTACAAGAAAAAAAATATAGTGATTACGTACTTACAAATATCAGTTAGTCAGGAAAAATTACCAGCCAATAAAATAAAATATGACAGAAGTGAATATTATAAATAAACTAATGAATATGTAGTTAAAATCAACGTTATTAGTCCGCAGATTAATTACGGAGTGGTCGTTATATTTCTGAAGGTCATGTAGCGAAGTAATTACGTGTTGCAATAAACTGGGATTGATTATTGATGGTTTTGCTGTCTTTTAATTACTCTCTCTCTCTCTCTAAATTAAGGGTATGTCAATAAACTGAGATTAAGGATTGCTCTCTCTCTCTCTCTCTCTCTCTAATAAGGGGGAGAGGGGGGAAGGGCTGGCGGCGGCGTGGGCTTCCTCAAAAATTAAAGACATCGGGACCCTTTCTGCTCGTCCCTTGAAATCCCCTTTAAAACGATCCCTTAGATAACGACTTCCTTTAAACGGTCCCCTTAAGAGCCAGCAACAAGCCCTTTCCTCGATCCTTCATCCAGCAAACACACCCACACACAGACACACACACACCCTCACATAAGCCTAAGCCCGAATGCATATTTTGTGGAATTTTGCATCTGGAAGCCCTGAAAAGCCTGCTGGAGGAAGCCCGAACGCGCACATCGACAGCCCTAACCGGTGAAGCCCTAACGCCCTGAGCATCCCCCACCTGAAGTCGACGAAGAAGGCGCCGCCGTCCTCCCTCCCTTGAAGCTCACCGCCGCACTGATGCCTGCCTTCTCAGTATAGGGGGAGGGGGGGAGGGGGGAGAGGGGGGCTTCCGTTGACCAGCCTGTTCTGCCTTTAGACTGGGCGGGGGATGGGCTGTTCGGGGCACCTAGGGCTTGGGGAGGAGTGGGGATGAGATGGAGAGAGGGTCGGGGAGGGGGTGACTACGGAATGGGGAATGACCTGTTGCTAAATTAAGTGATTGATCGTGACTAAGTGTTGTTTAGTGTGAGGGAAAACGGAGTAGGACATATGGGGGACTTCAACACACTGACTGCGAGGGTTGAGGCGAGGGAGGGAGGGAGAGGAGGGCGAGAGAGGGGGAGGGAGGGAAGGAAGGGAGGGTAGGACACTGATCACAGAGTTACAGCATAGTTAAAACATGACAGCCTCTCTCTCTCTCTCTCTCTCTCTCTCTTAGTGTAATCAACTGGAAGCTCTGAGTTCTAATACTGATTGTTCTAAAGTAACTCTCTGTTCACAAGAATCGCAAAATATATATACAACATCGTGATCGCACAGAGGGTGGCTTGCAGCGGGAGGGGGGGGGGGGGGCTGGGGGCGGGGAGCGCGGCCCCCTCCAGCCCCCCCCTGCCGCTCTAAGTAAAGCTATGAAATTATGAAAATGATGACCTTTGGAGCACCGTGTTTAGAAATATTAGAGTATGCCCTAAAACACACGTAACCTAGACAGAGACAGCCAATGACGACACCGCAGGGATGGTAAAAAGGAAAACGGGAGATCGACGGGAAAGAAAACGGGGTACGAGGTGGTGACGGCGTGTAGTGGAGGACTAAACCAATACAAAAATAAACACACAGGGAGTCCAAACGAGGTAGAAGGAAGACAAGGCGAGAAGAGGATTTTGACGGCAAGTATAATGACCTCTATAGTTGACCTCATCGTGGTATCGGTACACAAACAACGGAGGGTGACTAGTATAATCTTCCCCTTACGAGATATGGTGGCCGTGATATGCTCTTCTCAAGGTTTGATATGAAACTTTAACAGCTGACAATCTTCGTGACACACAGTTGACTTGAGGGAAGGAAGAGGAGGAGGAGGAGGAGGAGGAGGAGGAGGGCTGGTAAGTAGGTAGGGGGGCGATTTCCCCTTTTGGCACGACACAAGGTGAATCGCTTTTGTCTTGTATATTTAGAAGACTAGGAAGACCAGGATGTGTTGCTATTTTCCTTCTTCAGCCCTCGACGGCGGCGCGGGGCGTGGCGGCGGGCGGGGCACGTTAGCGCTTGCTCCAGACGCCCAGGTCCTTCGCCTCCAGGGGCCCAGCGTACCACGACCCCCGGGCGTCCTCCACCACTGGAATACAAGGCAAGGGTGAGTCCTGGAGTCCTACGAAGCTGGAACACACGTCTGATTGAATCCTATGAGTCCTATGATACTATAATACAGAGACAGACAGACAAAGACGGACAGGCAGACAGACAGACAGACAGACAGATAGACAGATAGACACAGACAAAGACAAACAGACAGACAGAAAGACAGGTAAGTAGGTAGACATTTGGGTAAGTAGACAGACAGAAAGATAGACAGATAGACACACACACACACACACACACACACACACACACACACACACACACACACAAACTGACAATCTATTTTCTATTCATTGTAGATACTAATAATCACTTAATAATAACGT
>NC_066567.1:9763116-9765616 GCF_024679095.1 Eriocheir sinensis
CTCTTCTTCTTCTTCTTCCTCCTCTTCTTTTTTATCTTTTTTTTTCTTTTTTGTTTTTTTATTGTTTTCTTTTCTTCTTCTTCTTCTTCTTCTTCTTCTTCTTTCTTTTTCTTCCTCTTTTTCCTCTTCTTCTTCTTCTTCTCTTCTTCTTCGTCTTCCTCCTACTCCTCTTCTCTTTCTTCCTTCTACTCTTCCTCCTCTTTTGCTTCCTCTTCCTCTTCATTCTCTTCTGCCACTTTCTCATCGTCTTCCTCTTCTTCTTCTTCCTCTTCTTCTTCTTCCTCCTCCTCCTCCTCTTCTAAATTTATTCCTACATCTACGAATTCCACTTTCTACGCATCTTTATTTTACTTCCTCTTCCTCCCTCTCCTCTTCTTCCTCCTCCTCCTCCTCCTCCTCCTCCTCCTCCTCCTCCTCCTCCTCCTGTTTTCTTCCCATATTCAGCTCCAGTTTATTTCCTGCACCTACTTAACCTTATTTCCTCTTCCTCCTCCTCCTCTTCCTCCTCCTCCTCCTCCTCTTCTATGTATTTCTTTCCTATTCTTCTGTCTCTTCACTACTTACCTCCTCCTCCTCCTCTTCCTCCTCCTCCTCCTCTTCCATTCTTCCTCATGGTCATATTTTCTGCGTATTGTCCTCCTCCTCCTCCTCCTCCTCTTCTCATGCACTCTTTCATCCACTCCTCTCTTTTCTCTTCCCTTCATTTTCTCTTCCCTCCTCCTCCTCCTCCTCCTCCTCCTTTCTCACAAATTTCATCTTTTCCTCTCAGCCTCTATGCTTGAATGGGGGACTCCTCCTCCTCCTCCTCCTCCTCCTCCTCCTCCTCCTCCTCCTCTTCCTCCAATGTAGGACAACGGACAAGTGGAATAATCCTACTACGTTCTATTCTCTCTCTCTCTCTGTGCTGGAATCCATGTAACTCAATTGAGAGAGAGAGAGAGAGAGAGAGAGAGAGAGAGAGAGAGTTCTTCTGTGTCTCTCTCTCTCTCTCTCTCTCTCTCCGGCTATTCGAAACTCTTCATGAAACACCGAATTCAGGGTTCAGCTTCAAGGCAGTTTCGAGCCGGAATTGACCACTGTTTCCTCCTCTTCCTCTTCCTCTTCCTCCTCTTCCTCCTCCTCTTCCTCCTCCTCCTCCTTCTCTTTCTTCTTCTTCTCTTTCTTTTACATGTAACAATACTTTTTGATATATTAACTACACGTTTTATTTTTTTCCTCTTCCTCCTCCTCCTCTTCCTCTTCCTCTTCCTCTTCTCTTGTTTTTCTTTCTCTCTATTTTTTTTTCTTTCCTCCCCTGCTACAATCATCACCTCTTCCTCCTCTTCTTCCTCTTCTTCCTTCTCCTCCTCCTCTTCCTCTCCCTCCTCCTCCTCCTCTTCCTCCTCCTCCTCTTCTCCTGTTTTTCTTCCTCCATTTCTTCTTTTTATCTCTCCTCCTCTGCTACAACCATCACCACCTCCTCCTCCTCTTCCTCCTCCTCCTCTTCTTCCTCTTCCTCCTCCTCCTCTTGTTTTCTTCCTCCATTTCTTCTTCTTTTTTTTTTCTCTTCCTCTGCTACAACCATCACCACTACCTCCTCTTCTTCTTATTCCTCCTCCTCCTCCTCCTCCTCCTCCAAGAAAAGCAATCAAGGTTGTCTTTCTTTTCTTTGACGTTCAAGAAACACCCTTTGAGTCCTTCCTGTTTTCCTCTTTTTTTTCCTCTTTTTTTTCCTCCTCTTTTTTTCCTCTCTCCGTGGAAGCCAAAGAAGAAGGAGGAGGAGGAGGAGGAGGAGGGTAAAGGCAGTGAAGGAGAAGGCAGAGTGCAGAAGAGGATGAAAAATGGGAAGAAAAAGGAAGAAAGGAAGAAAAAGGCAAAGAAGAAGAAAGTGAAGGAAGGAAAATGGGACGTAAAAGAAGAAGGGAAGAGGGAAAGAATAAAGGAAATAAGAAAAAAGGACAAAAAGAGGAAAGGAAAGGAAAATGTAAATAAAAGAAGGAAACTAAGAAATGAAAAATAGGGAAAAAAAGGACAAAAAAGAAGAAGAGGAGGAAGGAAAATAAAAATAAAAGAGGAAAAAGAGGAAATAAAAGAAATGAAAATAGAAAAGAATAATGAAAGTAAGAAAAATGAAGAAAAAGACCAAAAAAAGAAGAAGGGGAAGGAAAATAAAAAAATAAAAGGAAAAAAAGGAAATAAAAGAAATAAAAATAGAAAAGAATAATGAAAGTAGAAAAAAATGAGAAAAAAGAGGAAAAAAAATAATATAAATGGGAAATAAAGAATGGGAAGGGAAAAGAAAAGAGAGGAAAGGGAAATAAAAAAAGAAGGAAAAAAAGGAATAATGAAAATAGGAAGGAAAAAAAGAGGTCACAAAAATATCAGGATCCACTTTATGGGAGATGACACGTCTGGAGATGACAGAGGAGGAGGAGGAGGAGGAGGAGGAAGAGGAGGAGGAGGGAGGAGGAGGAGGAGGAAGCAGCAGGAGGCAGAGAGATATAAGAAGTGCTAAGAGGAG
>NC_066567.1:9768116-9775616 GCF_024679095.1 Eriocheir sinensis
CTTTTTTCCTCTCATCTAAATTGGAGGAAAGTAGAGAAGGGAGGAGGGGAGATAAGGAGAGAAGAAGAGGAGGAGGAGGAGGAGGAGGAGGAGGGGAAAGTGAGATAAAAAGTGGAGATACTGTGTAAATATGGAGAGAGAGAGAGAGAGAGAGAGAGAGAGAGAGAGAGAGAGAGAGAGAGAGAGAGAGAGAGAGAGAGAGAGAGAGAGAGAGAGAGAGAGAGAGAGAGAGAGAGAGAGAGTATAAAGATTTTCCATTCCTCTTCTCAATCCTCTTTCAAACACACTTTATGCAGAATCAAATGCTTATTGGGCGGGATTTTGGCGTTGGGCTATTTCAGGGCTATTTTTGGGAATTTTTGGCTATTTCTGGGTAATTTTTGGCTATTTTGGGCTATTTCTGGGCTATTTTGTGGCTATTATGTGGCTATTTGGGGTTATTTCGGCTATTTTTGGGCTATTTTGGGCTGGTTTGTATATATATTTTGGGCTATTTTTGGGCTATTTTTCGGTTATTTTGGGGCTATTTTGGGCTGTTTTGGGGGTGCGTCAGGTAGCGGCCAAGGATTTCCCGCCCAACGCAGAACGAATAATCTTTAATATATCGAAGTGGACGTCTTTAGAAGTGGGTTATTTATGGTCATTTTCATGGGTATTGTGCGTGTGTGTGTGTGTGGAGGGGGGGGGAGGGGGTGAAGGCTGATCTCTCTCTCTCTCTCTCTCTCTCCTTCCATTTTTCACTTCAATTTCGTTTTCTTTTCTTTCCTTTCCTTTCTTTTCCTTTTCTTTTCTTTTCTTTTTCCTTATTTCTACTTTAAGATGGAAAAAAGACACACGGAGAAAATAGAGAATGGAGGAGGAGGAGGAGGAGGAGGAGAAGGGGAGAGAAAGTTGCATAAGTATTGTTTCAGAGGTTAAGAAGGAGAGGAGGAGGAGGAAGAAGGAGAGGAGGAGGAGGAGGAGGAGCCAGGGAGAGAGAGAGACAGCGAGAGGGAGAGAGAGAGAGAGGTAAAAACAAAGGAAGGAAGAGAAAGAAAGGGAGGGAAAAGGAGGGGGAGAGAGACTGCAAATGAGTGTTCTTCGTCAGTTAAAGGGCTGGGAAAGTTTACATAAATAGAGTGTAAAAGAAAACTTAAATCAAGGTAATACTAAGTTATTTTCCCCCATTTAAACTTCGAGCGAACACCTTGCGCACGAAGCCCCAGGTAATGGCGGTTTATTTATACTCTCCCACCTGTTATTTTGCTCTGATGGGGAGGAATGGACGCAGAGGGAAGAGAATACAAAGGAACACAAAATAAGAACAAACAACAGCTGGTCCTAACGAGGCTGTTTGTGACAAGCTACACTAACTATCTATTTAAAGATGGAAGATGAAGGACAGCAGAGGCGAAGGAGGAGAAGAAGGAGGAGGAGGGAAAGAGGAAGGGAGGAAGAGGGGGAGAGGGAGGAGAGAGAGAGAGAGAGGAGAGAAGAGAGAGAGAGAGAGAGAGAGAGAGAGAGAGAGAGAGGAGAGAGAGAGAGAGAGAGAGAGAGAGAGAGAGAGAGAGAGAGAGAGAGAGAGAGAGAGAGAGAGAGAGAGAGAGAGAGAGAGAGAGAGAGAGAGAGAGAGAGAGAGAGAGAGAGAGAGAGAGAGAGAGAGAGAGAGAGAGAGAGAGAGAGAGAGGTGTGGGAGTGAAATGGGAGGAAAGAGGGGGGATAAGAAAGGAGATGGAGAAGAGAGAAATGGAAGATGGAAATGAATAGGAGAGGGAAAGAAGAGAAAAAGGGAGGAGAGGGAGAGGAGAAGAGAAGAGAGGATGAAGAGGAGAGGGAGAAGAGTGAAAGCGGGAAGAAGGGAGAAGGGAGAAAGGAAAAGGAGAGGAGAGGAAAGGAGGGAGAAAAGAAGAACGAAGAGGGTAGAAGATGGGAAGAAGAGGAGAGAAGAAAGAGAGAGAGAGGAGGGAATGAAAAGAAAAAAAAACGTCAATATGAATCTATTTATAGAAAGAAAAAGAGAAAGAGAGAATGACAGAAACGAAGGGAGGAAGAGGGGAAGGAGAAGAGAAGGAAGAGGGTACAAGATGGAAAGAAGAGAAGGGAAGGAAAAAGAGAGAGAAAGCAGGGAATGAAGAAAAAAAATGTGTCGAGATGAATTTATTTAAAGAAAGAAAGAAAAAAAAAATGATTGACTGAGACGAAATCCAGAAACTGACGTCAAATTTATAGAAAAACAAAACAAAAACAAAACAAAAAATACAAAAATGGGAAAAAAAGGAGAAAAAACATTAGGACAAAAAAAAAATACACATACAAAACGAAAATTTAAACTTTCCCTAAAAAAAAGAAAAAAACAGGAAAAGAAAAGAAAAAGAAGGAGAAAGAAAAAAACATGAGGACAGAAAAACAAAAAAATATTACACACATACAAAACAAAAATTAACCTTTCCCTAAAAATAAAATAAAAACAGGAAAATTAAAAAAAGGGAAAAAAAAGATATCACCCCAAAACAGATAATAAAAACAACAACAGGACAAATAAAAACAACAGTGGATGAAATAGGAATAGTTTTGACGTTTTTTTTTTCTTAGGCCTACCCTTGACTGCCCTTGCCTCCCTTGCTATTTATAACGAGAAAAAAGATGAAGAAAACATAAGTACTGGCCTAACCTTAACCTAACTCTCTCTCTCTCTCTCTCTCTCTCTACCTTTTTTTTCTCTCTCTCTTCCTTCTCTTTCTTCCTCGTCTCCTCCTCCTCCTCCTCCTCTTTATTCTCCTGTCTGGACTCTCTCACTCCCACTCTGACCTCTTCTTCCTCCTCCTCCTCCTCCTCCTCCTCCTCCTCCTCCTCCTCGCCCTTATCCTCCCTTCAATCCTCATTCCCTGGGTTGATTTGACCTGGATAGTCTGTTCCTTTCCCTCCCTTCCCTCCCTCACTTTCCTCCCTTTCCTCCAGTCTGGCCGAGGGAGGGGAGGATGATTGATGAGGGGAGGAAGGAAGAGGGAGGGAGGGAGAGAGAGAGAGCGAGAGCGAGAGAGAGAAGGGCAGTGGCTCTATTTTTTCATCAATGTCATCCTTGTTAATAAAGAGAGAGAGAGAGAGAGAGAGAGAGAGAGAGAGAGAGAGAGAGAGAGAGAGAGAGAGAGAGAGAGAGAGAGAGAGAGAGAGAGAGAGAGAGAGAGAGAGAGAGAATTTTATTTCATTTGCTTTATTTCCTTTCTCCTCTTTTCTCTCTCTTTCTTCTCTCTCTTCTCTTTTCTCTTTCTTTTCTTTCCTTTGCTCTCTCTCTTTTTTTCTCTTCTCTCTTTCTCTCTCTCTCTCTTCCTCTTTCTCTCTCTCTCCTCTTCTATGATCCTTCTCTATCTCTTTCCTCTATCTACTTTCCTCTTTATCTCTCCATTTATCTCCTCTGTCAGTCTATCTCCTCTTCCTCTTTCTCTTCTCTTCTGCTCTTTACAATCTCCTCTTAATCTTCTTCCTTTATCTCTCCTTCCTTCCTCACCTTTCTTGTCACATATTTTCCTTTCCCTTTCCTTCTCCTTCTCCTCCTTCTCCTCCTCCTCCTCCTCCTCCACGCGAGTAAAGTGAATTAGAGAAGTAAATTAGATCACAATACATATATAGATATTTTCTAAGTGACTGTGAATGCCTCGTCAGGGTCTGTTGGAAGAGGAGGAGGAGGAGGAGGAGGAGGAGGAAGAAGGTACCCGCATCTTAAAGGGGCATTTGTATTGGTTTCGAGGAGGAGATGGAGGAGGAGGAGGAGGAGGAGGAGAAACATAGGTTGGCTTATACAGAGGTGAGTGAACCCATGATTTGGAGGAAGAATATGGAGGGAGGAGGTAAAGAATGGAGGGAAGTAGGGAAAGAAGGTAGGGAGATAAGGGAAAAGGGAAAGGGAGGAGAAGCCGGAGAAATGGAGGGAGTGATAAGGAATGAGAGGGAGAGAAGAAGAAAGGGAGGGAAAGAGAGAAAGGAATAGAAGGAGAGGAAGAAGGGAGAGAGGAATTGAAGGAAGGAAAGATGGAAAGAGAGAAGAGAAGAAGAAAGGGAGGGAATAAAAGACAGGGAAAGAAAGGAAGGAAGGGAGAGAAAGGGAGACAGGGCATGAAAGAAAGAGATGAGGGAAGGGAGGGAGGAAAGGAGGGAGGGAGGAAAGGAGGGAGGGAGGGTGTGATGTCTGTCTAGTGACTGGGCCCACGTCAGGGAGGGAGGGAGGGAGGGAGGCTGAGGGGAAAAGGTGGGGTGGGAGAGAGAGTGACGCAGGGCTGGCGGGGAGAAGCCGTGGGGGGCGTTAGCTGAGGGGGTGTGCGGGGTGAGGGGAGATGATGAGGGGAGGGCGTGGGGAGAGGGTGTGGGGGGTGCTGGGGTGTGGTGAGTATGGTGAGGGTGTTGGGAGGGGGGCGGTGCACTATACTTACCGGGTCAGGCGGGGCACGTGAGGGGTGGTGCGAGGGTGATGGGGGGGGCATGTGTGCGTGAGGGGGGCGGTGGGGGGGGTGGGGGGGCCATGGGGGGCCGGGTACTCACCAGGGAGGGGTCCGGCGCGGCGGGCTGCCAGGGCGTGAAGGAGGGCAGTCTGGAGTCGGCGGGCAGCAGCGGCCCCACGAAGCCCTGCTGGCTGTACTGCACGGAGCCGCCCCGCATGCTCCGGGGGGACATGGCGGGGGGCTCGCCGCGGGGCTTGTGGCCCAGCGGGTACACGTCCTTGGTGGCGCGGAGGGCGAGGGCCACGGGGCGGGGGTCGGGGCCCTCGGAGGCCATGATCCTTATAAGGTTGTCCATGCTGCCTTTGGAGGACTGGTTGGGGCCGCGCGTGGCCGCCACCATCCGCCGCAGTTGGTTGAACCTGTTGCGTCGGTCTCCCGGGCCGAGGAGGGAGCGCACCTTGTCGAAGGGGCTGGGCGAGTGGCCTTTGGCGGGGAGGTAAGGCCTCTGGGTGCCGTAGATGGCCATGGAGTATGGCTTGGCCTCGGGCGCGAAGGGGATGAGCCTGCCGTAGGTGGGGTGCTGCGTGCGGCGCGGCAGCTGGTTGGTGGTGGTGGCCCGCCGCGCCTCCCGCTTGCTCAGCCGCCACATCTCCCGCAGCTCCTCGCAGGACGGCTCGCCCCGCCGCCTGTAGCCCGGCACATACTGGTTGAACTCGAGGTCACGTTTGCTGACGCCCACGTCCAGAGCGTCCGTGGCGTCCGTGTCAGGGTGGGCGCAGGCCAGCCCCGCCAGGGCCAAGAGGGCAGCCGCCAGCAGACCGCCGAGCATCCTGGGGCCCCGGTCACTGCCGGCACGCCATGCACACACCTGGAACACACACCTGGCTGTTAGGCGGCACACACACACACACACACACACACACACACACACACACACACACTAACAAACTAACACATTAACACACACACACACACACACTCACACACACAGACAGAAAGACAGACAGACTGACACACACACACACACACACACACACACACACACACACACACACACACACACACATACACAGTCAGCCAGCCATCCTTCACCTGTCTCCCGCACCTGCCCGCTCCCGCCTCGCCGCTGCTCACCTGAGGCCGAACAGGACTGCGTGGCGGCGGCGGTGGTGGCGAGCGAAGTTGAGTCATGGCTCGCCGGGACGCACAACACAAAGCACACGCCCCCGCACTCCTACACCCACGCCCACGACACGCTACTTGCAACGAGCGGGGGCTGAAAGGTCCACGGCTGATGCAAGGTATAGAGCGACGCGGGAAATTCAGGGAAAACAAACCCGTGACATTTTGCGTTCAAGGGTCACTTCTTAGGCCCTGACACACGGCCTTCCCACGTCTTGCACTCAGTCACATGTTTGGCAGGTGTGGCGTCCCTTGTACAGGTGTGGGGAGGGATGTCACTTGGGAAACAGGTGTGGGGAGATATGCAGCCCTCAGAAAACAGGTATGGGAAGGTGTGAAGGTATGGGGGAGGTGAGGAAGTGTAAAGATCCTTGAAAGCACAGTAAATGGAAGAGAGAAAGAGAGAGAGGAAAAGAATGAAGGAGAGGAAGATGAAGAAGAAAACTAAGGGAAAGACAGAGAAAGGAGAATAGGAAGATGCAGATAAGAATAAGAGGAAGAAAAGTAGAAAGGCTAAAGAAAAAAGGAATATAAGAAGATGCAGAAACTATAGAGGAAAGAAAAATGATGAAAAGTAAGACAGAAAAGGGGAAAAAAATGAGAAATACAGAGGAGAGGAAAAGAAGAAAGGTTAAAGAGAGAGGGAAAGAAGAGAGGAAGGAAAAAGAAGAAAGGTTAAAGAGAAAGGGAAAGAATAGAGGAAGGAAAAAGAAGAAAGATTAGAGAGAGACGAAATGACGAAGATGCAAAAAACAGTAGAGAGGAAAGAAAAGAAGAAAGATTAGAGAAAGGAAACGACGTAGATATGGCGCGTGGGTGTATGCTAGTTAGTTAAGGAAGGGCGTGGGCTGGCGTGTAGGCTGTGTGGCGTGGGTGAGAGAGAGAGATGGAGGGAGAGAGGGAGAGAAAACTCGTGTGTGTCTCAGAGCGCATGTGTAAAGACTGAGGCAAGGAGGAAAACTCATGTCCAAACTTTCCCTCACCTCCTCCTCCTCCTCCTCCTCTTCCTCCTCCTCCTCCTCTTCCTCTTCCTCTTCCTCCACGTCTACGCATGCTCGGGGTACAGCGGGCACCTCTCAACGGAAATATACGCACGCACACACACACACACACACACACACACACACACACACACACACACACACAGGAAGAGGTACAGATAGACAGATTTACACACACACACACACACACACACACACACACACACACACACACACACACACACACACACAGGAAGAGGTACAGATAGACAGATTTACATACACACACACACACACACACACACACACACACACACACACACACACACACACAGGAAGAGGTACAGATAGACAGATTTACACACACACACACACACACACACACACACACACACACACACACACACACACACACACACACACACACACACACACACACACACACACACACACACACACACACACACACACACACACACACACACACACACACACACACACACACACACACACACACACACACACACACACACACACACACACACAGGAAGAGGTACAGATAGACAGATTTACACACACACACACACACACACACACACACACACACACACAGGAAGAGGTACAGATAGACAGATTTACACACACACACACACACACACACACACACACACACACACACACACACACACACACACACACACACACACACACACAGGAAGAGGTACAGATAGACAGATTTACATACACACACACACACACACACACACACACACACACTTACGCACACATATATATCAAAGCCTCTACGTATATTACGACGATGCTCTTTTTTTCTTTTTTTTTCTTTTTTTTCTTTATCTTGCTGGCAGTGATGCGGGACTAAGCTGGCACTCTCTCTCTCTCTTTCTTACGTTCTCAAAAGAAGA
>NC_066567.1:9783116-9820616 GCF_024679095.1 Eriocheir sinensis
CGAAAGAGAGATAAAATAATAATAATAATGAGAAATGAAAATAAAAATATGAAAAACATTAAAACAAAAAATAAGGACACGAAAATAAAGAAAAAAAAAACCCACCGGAGAACACTAACAGACAGACACACAGACATAAAAAACAGACTGACAAAAAAAGAAACATTTATAAAGATCACAAAATTCCCACATCCCTATTATTATTTTTTTCTCTCTTAATTTAGATTTTTGAAAGAGTTAACAAAAGTCTGTGGATATGATTACACGCTCCCTCCTTCTCTCTCTCTCTCTCTATCGATTTTTTTCCCTTTTCTCCTTGACATCGAAGAGGACTTACATAATGGTATCGGAATTGAAGTAGGATAATGGTCTCTCTCTCTCTCTCTCTCTCTCTCTCTCTCTCTCTCTCTCTCTCTCTCTCTCTCGATATTAGTTCTTGTTCTTAGAAAATTGTAAGTCTTGAATTTGAACCCATGTCTGTCTCTCTATCTATCTATTTATCTATATGTCTGTCTGTCTGTATGTATGTATGGAGGTCTGTCGCTCACACACACACACACACACACACACACACACACACACAGACTTGTCCGTCCAAATCGATTCTCTGAGGAACTTGAGTGGACCACAAGCTCCCCCTTCGGTACTCTTCCTCCTCCTCCTCTTCCTCCTCCTCCTCCTCCTCCTCCTCCTCCTCCTCCAGCTTTATTGATCACCCTTCTCTCCCCCTCCAATCTCTCCCCTCTCCACAGGTTACGACGAAGAAGGAAGATGGGGAGAAAAGAGAATGGACAGGGACGAGGAGGAGGAGGCGGAGGAGGAGGAGGAGAGGTGATAAAATTGTCTTAGGAAGGGAAGAAAAGAGAGGAAAGGGGAAGGAAAGAAAGAAGGATGTAGCGTAACGAAGCACGAAAAGAAAGAAAAATAGATAATAACACACATAACAGTAAATGAGGGAGAAGGAGAAGGAAAAAAAAGAGAGGAAAAGACGAAAGAGAAGAAGAAAACATCGATAAAAGAGAGAGAAAGGAGGAGGAAAGAAAAAGAAAATAAAGAGAGAAGCTAAATGGTAAAGAATAGAAGAAATATATAAGTTAACGAGAGAGAGAGAGAGAGAGAGAGAGAGAGAGAGAGAGAGAGAGAGAGAGAGAGAGAGAGAGAGAGAGAGAGAGAGAGAGAGAGAGAGAGAGAGAGAGAGAGAGAGAGAGAGAGAGAGAGAGAGAGAGAGAGAGAGAGAGAGAAGGAAGAAAGAGAAAAAGAGAGGAAAAGACAGAAGAGGAGAAAAAGAAAACATTGCGTAACAGACATCGAAGAATGAGAGAAAGGAGGAGGGAAGAAAAAGAGAATAAAGAGAGGAGATAAAAGATAACGAGAAGAAGAAATGTATAAGTTAACGAAATAAAGAAAGAAGAAAATGGGGAACGAAAATAAGGAGATGAGAGAGAAACAGCATAATAAAACAGAGGAATAGAAAAAAAATTAATAAAAAGGAAGAAAAGATAAACGAGAAGACAAAAACGAAGAAAAAAAGGACACAGGAAGAAAGGAGAGAAAACAACTAAACAAAATAAAAAGAAAAAGAAAATAATAGGTAAGAAAAAGGAAGAAGAAAAAGAAAGAAGAAAAATGTAAGAAAAGTAAGAAGAAAAGAAAGAAAAACAAGAAGACAAAAACGAAGGAAAAAAGGAAACAGGAAAATGAAAAGAAGAAAACAACTTAACAAAACAGAAAAAAAGAAGAAAATAATAGGTAAGAAAAAGGAAGAAGAAAAATAAAGAGAAACAAAACAAAACAAAAAGAAGAAAAAGTTAACAGGAAGAGAAGACAAGAACAACTCAACAAAAACGAAGAAAAAGAAGAAGAAAAGAGGGAAGAAAGGGGAAGAAGACAAAGAGAAGAAAAAGATAGCAATAAGAATATGGAAACAACTTAATTAAGGAAACTGTAAAAAGAAAAAAAGACAAAATAGGTAGGAAGACACCTACCGAACAGGCAAGCTACCCCGGTGAGAGTATATATGACACCCACTGAACGGGCGTAGTCAGTATATGAGGAGGTGAGAAGGAGCTGAAGAGAGCTCCAAAGACCCTTCCCATGTCCTCACTAACTGTTTCCCTATTGTCTCACCAACACCGAGAGTAGTTCAGCATGCTCTCTAAAGACAGATCCTCTTTATCCACACCACACTACATTCACATAACATATACACCTTTTTCCAAAATTCAAAATTCAAAATGGCTCAATTATCGCCAATGGAGGTCCTGCCTGGGGGGACCACAAATTCCAGGGAGGACTCCCTCTTGGCTGCCGAGAGGTGTCTTGATAACTCCTCGAACCTCTTCTTCTCAATTTCTGCAACATTCTGCGGTCTTCGTCTAATTTTCATTCTGTGGAACATCATCCTCTCCTCTAAACCTCACCTTCTCTTCCTGAAACACAGGTTTCTGAGGCTACTGACAGCAATCTCTACTCTGTTCCCTCCTACTATCTCTATCCTAAATTTCAATCCAAAGCTGATGTTGCGCCTACGTGCGCAACGACATCACTGCTCTCGTGCCCACGACCTTGACTCTTCTGAATTTTCCACCATCTGGTTAAGACTTCACTGTCATTCTATTACTAAATACATCTGTGCTGTTTATCTCTCACCTAACTCTACCAACTATGTAAAATTCTTTGACTATTTGAATTCTAAAGTGGAGCACATCTTGACCCACTCTCCCTTCGCTGAAATCTCCATCCTAGGAGATTTCAATGTTCACCACCAGCTTTGGCTTTCATCCTCTTTCACTGACCATCCTGGTGAACAAGCCTACAACTTTGCTATCCTCAACGACCTAGAGCAGTTGGTCCAGCACCTACACGTATTCCTGACCGTCTTGGAGATCGGCCCAACATTCTAGACCTCTCTTACCTCAAACCCTTCTGCTTATTCTGTCAAACTGTTCTCTCCGTTGGGCTCCTCCGATCACAATCTTATTTCTGCATCCTGTCCTATCGCTCCTGTACATCCTGGACCCACCGAAGAGGCGATGCTTCTGGCATTTTGCTTCAGCTCGGTGGGACGACCTGAGGATGGATTGATTTCCCGTGGAATGATTATTGCTTCCAGGATAGAGACCCTCTGTGTGCTCAGCGCATCACAGAGGTGATTGTCTCTGGATGGAGGCATACATTCCTCGTTCTTTCTTCTACTCCACGCTACAAAGCCTTGGTTTAATCACGCTTGTTCTCGTGCTGTCAATGATAGAGAGGTAGCTCACAAAAGATACCAGAGCCTTCAAACTAATGCTAATTATGAACTTTACATTTCTGCCCGAAATCGTGCCAAATCTATTCTCCGACTAACCAAAAATTCTTTCATTAATAGAAAATGTCAAAACCTTGCTCTAACTCTTCCTGTGACTTCTGGCATCTAGCCAAAAACATCTCCTCCAACTTCACTTCTTCATCTTCCCTCCACTCTCAGTCCTGACGGCAACACTGCCGTCTCATCTATCTCTAAGGCTGAACTCTTCTCTCAAACTTTTTCAAAACTCCACCTGGACGATTCTGGGCATATTCCTCCTACTCATCCCCCCTCTGACTCCTTTATGCCTGTTATAAAGATTCTTCAAATGATGTTTTTTATGCCCTCTCTGGCCTCAATCCTCAGAAGGCTTATGGACCTGATGGAGTGCCTCCTATTGTCCTTAAAACTGTGCCTCCGTGCTGTCACCCTGCCTGGTCAAACTCTTTCGCCTCTGTCAACATCTACCTTCTTCTTGCTGGAAGTATGCCTTCACACAGCCTGTACCTAAGAAGGTGACCGCTCCAATCCCTCAAACTACCGTCCTATTGCTTTACTTTCTTGTCTAAAGCTTTTGAATCAATCTCAACCGTAAGATTCAAAAGCACCTTCCACTTGACCTTGATCGCCAGTATGGGTTCCGCAAGCGTTCTACTGGTGATCTCCTAGCTTCTAACTGACTCTTGGTCATCCTCTCTTAGCTGTTTCGTGAAACTTTATTGTGCTGGACTATTGCGCTGGACAAAAGCTTTTGATAGGGTCTGGCACAAATCTTTGCTTTCTAAACTACCCTCCTACGGTTTCTATCCTTCTATCTGTACCTTTATCTCCAGTTTCCTTTCTGACCGTTCTATTTCTGCCGTGGTAGACGGTCACTGTTCTGTCCTATCTCCCACTCTTTTTCTGTTGTTCATTGATGATCTTCTTTCCAAAACGAACTGTCCTATCCATTCCTACGCCGATGATTCCACTCTGCATTATTCAACTTCTTTTAATAGAAGACCCACCCTTCAGGAACTTAACGACTCAAGGCTGGAGGCTGCAGAACGCTTAGCCTCAGACCTTACTATTATTTCCGATTGGGGCAAGAAGAACCTGGTGTCCTTCAACGCCTCAAAAACACAGTTTCTCCACCTATCCACTCGACACAATCTTCCAAACAACTATCCCCTATTCTTTGACAACACCCAGCTATCACCTTCCTCAACACTAAACATCCTCGGTCTATCCTTAACTCAAAATCTCAACTGGAAACTTCATATCTCATCTCTTACTAAATCAGCTTCGAGGCTGGGCGTTCTGTACCGTCTCCGCCAGTTCTTCTCCCCTGCACAGTTGCTGTCCATATACAGGGGCCTTGTCCGCCCTCGTATGGAGTATGCATCTCATGTGTGGGGGGGCTCCACTCACACAGCTCTTCTGGACAGAGGCTCTTCGTCTCATCAGCTCTCCTCCTCATACTGATAGTCTTCTACCTCTTAAATTCCGCCGCAATGCCTCTCTTTCTATCTTCTATCGATATTTCCACGCTGACTGCTCTTCTGAACTTGCTAACTGCCCCTCCCTCCTGCGGCCCTGCTGCACTCGACTTTCTACTCATGCTCATCCCTATACTGTCCAAACCTTATGCAAGAGTTAACCAGCATCTTCTTCATCCCTCACGCTGGTAAACTCTGGAACAATCTTCCTTCATCTGTATTTCCTGCCTACGACTTGAACTCTTTCAAGAGGAGGTATCAGGACACCTCTCCCGAAACTGACTTATCTTTCGGCACCTCTTTGGATTCTTTTAGGAGCAGTAGTAGGGCTTTTTTTTTTTTTTATTAATGTTTACTTTTTTGTGCCCTTGAGCTGTCTCCTTTGCTGTAAAAAAAAACACACACACACACACACACACACACACACACACACACACACACACACACACACACACACACACACACATTCTCCCCCACACACACACACAGACACCCCCCCATCCACCCACCCACCCACCCACACCCACATACACACACCCCACACACACACACACACTTTCCGTTTTTAACTTACGCATGCCCCAGGTCGCCTCTGTACCATCTGGGCAAAGCATACAGGCAGAGTCACGCGTTGCTACCTTTGTGTTGGAGGGCGTGAGGGGAATAGGAGAAGAGAGAGAGAGAGAGAGAGAGAGAGAGAGAGAGAGAGAGAGAGAGAGAGAGAGAGAGAGAGAGAGAGAGAGAGAGAGAGAGAGAGAGAGAGAGAGAGAGAGAGAGAGAGAGAGAGAGAGAGAGAGAGAGAGAGAGTGTTGAGAAGAAGGGTGACTCAAATAATTTTTTCTTCATATTTTTCTTCATTTTTTCTTTCCTATTTTTTTCTGAGATTATTTGTTTGTTTTTGTCTCTGTTTTGTTGTTTTTTTCTTTGTTTTTTTGGCTACCTTCCTTCGCTTTGTTTGTTTGTTTGTTCCTTTCTTTCTTCTTTCTTTCTTTCTTTCTTTCTCTCTATCTCCTTTTTCCGTGTCTTCCATTTCTCTCTTTCTTTCTTCTTTCTCTCTTATCCTTTTTCCGTGTCCTCCTTTTCTTTCCTCCTCCTCCTCCTCTTCCTCCTCCTCTTCCTCTTCCTCCTCCTCCTCCTCTTCCTCCTCCTTCATGGAATTCAAGTAATTACCTTAACACCGTGACGTACTCACTTCCTCCTCCTCCTCCTCCTCCTCCTCTTCCTCTTCCTCTTCCTCCTCCTCCTTCAGAATCAGACTAATTACCTTCTCGTCACCTAAAATCTGGTCCACAAGTCTTCTCCAAAGTTCTTTCTTCCTCAGGTAAGTGAACTCCATGAAAGAATTATCTCTCACTGACAAGAGAGAGAGAGAGAGAGAGAGAGAGAGAGAGAGAGAGAGAGAGAGAGAGAGAGAGAGAGAGAGAGAGAGAGAGAGAGAGAGAGAGAGAGAGAGAGAGAGAGAGAGAGAGAGAGAGAGAGAGAGAGAGAGAGAGAGAGAGAGAGAGAGAGAGAGAGAGAGAGAGAGAGAGAGAGAGAGAGAGAGAGAGAGAGAGAGAGAGAGAGAGAGAGAGAGAGAGAGAGAGAGAGAGAGAGAGAGAGAGAGAGAGAGAGAGAGAGCAATACTCACAGAAAGGAACTGAAGGAAGGAAGAAGAGAAAGGAGAGAGAACAGAGGGGAAGGAAGAGAGAAAGAGAGACAGAGACAGACAGAGAGTAATGAAAGGAGGGAGGGGGGAAAGAGGACGAAAGAGAGGTAATAGAGAGAGGGGGAAAGAAAGACACGTGAAAGGAGAGAAAGGGGAAGAGAAGGAAATTAAGGAGGGTCTGAAATGAATGAGAGGAAGAGGAAGAAGATGATGAAAGGGGAAGAGAGGGGAGAAAAGGGGAAGGGAGTGGGATAGAAGGGAAGAGATGGGAAGGAAAGGGAAGGAAGGGGGATGGAAGGGAAGAGAAGGGAGGAAACGTGAAGGGAACGGAAGATGAAAGGGAAAGAGAGGGGAGAGGATGGGAAGGCAGGGGAATGGCAGGGAAGAAGAGGGAGAAAAGGAGAGGGAGTAGATAGGAAGGGAAGAGAAGGGAGGGGAATAGAAGGGAAGAGAAGGGAGGAAAAGGGAAGGGAGTGGGATGGAGGGGAAGAGAAGGGAGGGAAAGGGAAGGGAGGAAGATGAAAGGGGAAGACAGGGGAGGCAAAGGGAAGGGAGTGGATAGTAAGGGAGGAGAAGGGAGGAAAGAGGAAGAGCAGAATTAGACCGTAGAAAAGAAGGGAAGAAAAGATTGATGGGAAAGAAAGCGGAAAGTAGAAGGAAGAGAAAATGAAGAAGGAAAGGGAAGGAATAAAAAGAAAGGAAGAAAAGGAGAGAAGTAAAAAGGGATAGGAAAGAAAAGATTAAAGAGGAAGAGAAATGGAATGAAAGGAAAAGGAAGAGAGAGAAGAGAAGGGTAAGAGAGAGAGAGAGAGAGAGAGAGAGAGAGAGAGAGAGAGAGAGAGAGAGAGAGAGAGAGAGAGAGAGAGAGAGAGAGAGAGAGAGAGAGAGAGAGAGAGAGAGAGAGAGAGAGAGAGAGAGAGAGAGAGAGAGAGAGAGAGAGAGAGAGAGAGACGATTTTATTTACATTAATACATATTAGACGAAGAGATAAGAAAGAGGAGGAAGAGGAGAAGGAGGAGGAGGAGGAAGAGGAGGAGGAGTGGAATGAAGAGGAGGAGAAAGACAGAGAGAAATTAAAATGAAGAGGAAGATTAAGAAGAAAGAAAAGGGAGATAAGGAGATAAGGAGAAAATGGAAGAGGAGGAGGAGGAGGAGGAGGAGGAGGAGGAGAATGTATTACAGAGGAGAATGAAAAGATAAAACGGGATTAGTAAGAGGATGAAGATAAAAGAAGAAGAAGTGGAGGAGGAGGAGGAGAAAGAGGACGAGGAGGAGGAGGAGGAGGAGGAGGAAGACCATGAAAAAGAAGAAGAAAGGAAGAAAAAGGAATAAATGTGGTAGCCAATCTGTTTTATTGTCCTCCTCCTCCTCCTCCTCCTCCTCTTCCTCCCCCTCCTCCTCCTCCATAATTCTAATCTCTAATACTGAGGACCAAAAAAAGAAAGAAAAAACAAGAAAAAACGAGAGAGAGAGAGAGAGAGAGAGAGAGAGAGAGAGAGAGAGAGAGAGAGAGAGAGAGAGAGAGAGAGAGAGAGAGAGAGGAAATGTCTCACTTTAGCATTTCCAAGAATCGACTTCTCTCACGAATAATTGCCTGATTTATGCTCCCTCTCTCCCTTCCCTCCCTCCCTTCCCTTCTCTCCCTTCCTCCTCCTCCATCCATCCATCCTTCTCTCTCCTCCCTCCCTTATTCTCTCTCAATTATCTCCCTTTCTACCTTCACTTCCTTTTTTCCACTTCTCTCCCTTCTTTCCTTCTTTCCTTTCTTTCTTAGTTTCTCTCTCCCTTTATCCTCTTTTTTCTCTCCCTCTTTCTTTCTCTTCCTTCCTCTCATTTTCTTTCCTCCCTCCCTCTCTTCATTCCTACCTCAGTCAATCACCCTCCTCTGTCTTTCTTTTTTCTCCTCCTTTTTCTCTCCCTCTCTCTCCCTCCCTTCCTCACCCCATCTCTTTCTCTCTTTCTCTCTCTCCCTTCTTTTGTGTGGCAGTCTCTCTCTCCCTCTCCCTCTCTCTCTCCCCCTCCTCCCATCTTTCTTTCTTTTCATTACTCTCTCTCTCTCTCTCTCTCTCTCTCTCTTTAGCTCTAGGGGTGTGTGTGTGTGTGTGTGTGTGTGTGTGTGTGTGTGTGTGTGTATTCCCACAGAGAGAGAGAGAGAGAGAGAGAGAGAGAGAGAGAGAGAGAGAGAGAGAGAGAGAGAGAGAGAGAGAGAGAGAGAGAGAGAGAGAGAGAGAGAGAGAGAGAGAGAGAGAGAGAGAGAGAGAGAGAGAGAGAGAGAGAGAGAGCATGCTGATAAGAAGTTCTCAAAAAGTTGCTCTTAAATGGGTTCTCGGGTCCATTAAATCCTCGTCGGGGGAGATTGATGCTGCCCGGGAGATGAGATAAGCGGGAGATGAAAGAGCATCCTAAAATTACCTTAAGTCACTGAACTGAACTATTGCCTCGGTGCTCAAATCTGTAACCTTTAGGGGTGTGCTGGGGGGGGGGGGGGGGGTGCGCCACTATAAAAAAAATCCGCCTGCGCCACAACGGACTGGGGTCGCTGAGGGGGCCCATGAAGAAAGCATTCCGGTACTATAGGCAGAACGTAGAAGAAGAAAAAAAACATTATCCGTATTACTCTCGCCATCAACGTTACCATATATTATCGTACTCAAAACATCGCAAATATCAGTTACAGGGCCCAAAACTCTCCTACCCACACAGATAACGAGGTTCTAGTTCAAGTTATCGTTAAAAGCGTTACTCTCTCCATCAACGTTACCATATATTATCGTACTCAAAACATCGCAATTATCAGTTCCAGGACCCAAAACTCTCCTACCCACACAGATAACGAGGTTCTAGTTCAAGTTATCGTTAAAAGCGTTACTCTCTCCATCAAGGTTACCATATATTATCGTACTCAAAACATCGCAAATATCAGTTCCAGGGCCCAAAACTTTCCTAACCACACAGATAACGAGATTCTAATTAAAATTCTCGTTAAAAGTATTACACTCTCCACCAGCTTTACCATATTACCGTACTCAAAACATCGCAATTCCAGGACCCAAAACTCTCCTACCCACACAGATAACGAGATTCTAGCTAAAGTTATCGTTAAAAGCGTTACTTATTTAATGTTTGTTTGCGATAGCTATGAGTCGTAATCCTGAAAATACAATGTGCTGGGTGGCTGAGTACGATAATATGGTAACGCTGGTGGAGAGAGTAATAAGTATGATAATTTTTTTTCTTTTACGTTCTGCATATAGTACCGGTAGGCTTTTTTTTTTCTTACAGCTAAGGAGACAGTTCAAAGGCGCAAAGAAAAGTGTAAAAAAAAGCGTCCTCAGCGACCCCAGACCATTGTAGCGCAGGCGGATTTTTTTTATAGTGGCGCCCCCCCTCCCCCCCCCCACCGCACACCCCTTAAGGCTACAGATTTGAGCACTGAGGCAGTAGTCATGTTCAATGATTTAGGGTAATTCTGGGATGCTTTTTCACTTTCATATCCTTCTCTTTAACTCATTAACTCCTCCTCCTCCTCCTCCTCCTCCTCCTAATTAAGCCCTCCACCTGAAGTCTTCTCTCACCTGTAAAATGGAGGAAAAAAGGCTGTCCAGGAATTCCTCTTTAATTGCCTCTCCTCACCTGGACTTTCACTTTCTTTCTTTTTTTTTTTTTTGCTTCGTGATGTTTCCTGTTTAGCGTTTCCTCTCGCTTTCTTTTACTTTCTTTCTCTTTTATTCTCTCTCTCTCTCTCTCTCTCTCTCTAATTGTAAACCCGGAAATAATTACACTTTACATTATCCATTTATTAAAACTTCACACACACACACACACACACACACACACACACACACACACACACACACACACACACACACACACACACACACACACACACACACACACACACACACACGATGACGTCATACTAAGCCAAACAAAAGACTGACGTAGTACTTATAAAAGAGAGAGGGAGAGAGGGAGGGAGGGAGAGAGAGGGAGGGAGGGATGGAGAGAAAGACGACCCGGAGGGAAGGAAGCTCAGGAGGGAAATATTAATTAACACAAACAACTTTCCTCCCTAAGGCGGAGAGAAGGAGGGAGAAGCGGAGGAGAGATTGGAGAGAAAGAGAAAGAGAAAGGAGGAAAAGGAGAGAAGGAAGAGATAGATAGATAGATAGAGAGAGAGAGAGAGAGAGAGAGAGAGAGAGAGAGAGAGAGAGAGAGAGAGAGAGAGAGAGGTGACGTTCTTGATTTCCTTCCATCTTGGGAGAAGAGACTCATTAGTTACCTGATCTCTCTCTCTCTCTCTCTCTCTTCCCATATACTTTCTCTTCCTCTTCCTTTCACTCTTCCACCCTCACCTGGCTCATCACAGGTGCGCGGCCTAACATACCTGTCGCTGTTTGCATGGAGCCAGGAATTCGGCGCGCGGCAGGGAGGGAGCGGGAATGTGATCCAAGCTGCCCCTACCCTGCCCTTCCCTCACCATCCCTTCCCTTCCCTTCCTGATGCTTCCCTTCCGTTCCCTTCCTGTTGCTTCTCTTCCCTTTCCTTCCCTTCCTGTTGCTTCCCTTCACTTCCCTTCCCTTCCTGTTGCTTCTCTTCCCTTTCCTTCTCTTCCTGTTGCTTCCCCTCACTTCCCTTCCCTTCCTGTTGCTTCCCTTCCTGTTGCTTCCTTTCCCTTCCTGTTGCTTCCCTTCCCTTCCCTTCCTGTTGCTTCCCTTCCCTTCTCTCCCCTTTAGTTCCTGTTGCTTTCCTTTCCCTTCATTTCCCGTGTGTTCTCCTCCCTTCCTTTCTTTTTACCTCCCATATTTTCCTTTTCCTTTGATTCTCTTTCCTTCCTTTTCCTTCCATTCCTGTTCATTTTCCTCATTTCCTTTCCTTTCCTTTTCCTTACTTTCCTTTTCCTTCTCTTCATTTCTTGCTTTCCTTCCCTTTCTCTTCTTTTCCTTTAGTTCTCATCTTTTCCCCTCCATTCTTGTTCCTTTCCTTTCTTCCCTTCTCCTTTCCATTCCATTCCTTTCCTTTCCTTTTCTTTCCTAACGAAAAAGAAGACGATGATGAAGAGGAGGAGGACGACGAGGAAGAAAAGAAAAAGAAGAGGAAAAGAAAGAGGAAGGAGTCATTAGAAGTCATTTTGAGGAGGGAAGGAAGAAGAAGAGGAAGAAGAGGTGTTGGGAAGAGGAAGAAGAAGACGAAGACACTACAATGCATTTTAGTGACGGGGGAAGAAAGAGGAAGAAGAGGAGGAGGAGGAGGAGGCAGAAGAGGCATTGATAGTTAATTTACGTTATCGATCACCTGAGATTCTGTTATCGCACCTGGCGGACAAAGGCAGCCAGGTGAGGTGAGTTATCGTTCACCTGTTGACTTTAATTGCCCATCACGCACCTTTATGGACAGGTAAAGATATGTGGAGGAGGAGGAGGAGGAGGAGGAGGAGGAGGAGGAGAAGGAGGAGGAGGGAGAGGAGGAGGAAAATTAAGAGGAAAATGAAGGGAAAAATGAAGTTGAACAGGAAAATGAAAGGAGGAGGAGGAGGAGGAGGAGGAGGAGGAGGAGGAGGAGGAGGAGAAGGAGGAAGAGGAGGAAAATGAAAGGTCTGACTGGTGGAAAAGGAAAAAGAAAGGTCTGTCTGTCTGTCTGTTTCTCAATCTATATCCGTCTAATTCTTTGCCTGTCTGTCTGTCTATCTATATATATGTCAGTTCCTATATCTTTCTGTCTGCCTATCTGTGTATCTGTCTGTCACTCTGCCTCTCTGTCTATCTTTCTGTCTGTCTGTCTGTCCGTCTGTCTCTTTCTGTTTCTCAATCTATATCCGTCTAATTCTTTGCCTGTCTGTCTGTCTATCTATATAAATGTCTGTTCCTATATCTGTCTGTCTGTCTATCTGTGTGTCTGTCTGGCTGTCTGCTTGTCTGTCTATTTTTCTGTCTGTCTGTCTGTCTCTTTCTGTTTCTCAATCTATATCCGTCTAATTCTTTGCCTGTCTGTCTGTCTATCTTTAGATATACGTCTTTTTCTATATCTGTCTATCTGTCTATCTGTGTATCTGTCTGTCTGTCTGTCTGTCTGTCTGTCTGTCTGTCTGTCTGTTTCTGTTTCTCAATCTATATCCGTCTAATTCTTTGCCTGTCTGTCTATCTATCAATATATATGTCTGGTCCTATATCTGGTTGTCTGTCTATCTGTGTATCTGTCAGTCTGTCTGTCTTTCTGTCTGTCTGTCTATCTGTGCCTCTGTCTGTCTGCCTGTCTGTCCACGCCTGGCTCCAAACACCTGTCCTAATCGCTCCCGCATCCCTTACCTGTCTCCCAGCCCAGGTGAGGATAATTTGCTAACATTAGCGGCCGTATACCTGACTTAGCGTGATGACCTTTGCTAAGCGACTAAAGTGCTCACCACCACCACCACCACCATCACCACCACCACCACCATCACCACCACCACCTCCACCACCACCACCATCACCACCACCACCACCACTACGATCATCACCACCACCATCACCAATACAAAGAGCAACACCACCACCCATATTTATCATCACCACTACCATTTTCATCACCACCATCACCACCCACCACCACGCTTGCTAATGTCACTTAACGTTATCCATGTTTGTACAGCGCCACTCTCTCTCTCTCTCTCTCTCTCTCTCTTCCTCCTCTTCCTCTTCCTCTTCCTCCTCCTTCTCCTCCTCCTCCTCCTCCTCCTCCTCCTCCTCCTCCTCAAGTTCCTCCATTGTGGGAAAATTACGATGCTTGTCTGCTGAATAATTAAAAAAAGAACAAACAACAACAACAACAACAACAACAACAACAACAACAACAACAATGACAACAATAATAATGAGCGCCTCTTCCTCTTGACTGCTGGTTTTCTCTCTCTCTCTCTCTCTCATTGTCTTCCTCCTCCTCCTCCTCCTCTTCCTCCTCCTCCTCTTCCTCCTCCTTCTCCTCCTCCTCCTCCTCCTTCTGTCCTCGGTTTTTTAATTCTTTTTATTTTTTCTATTTTTTTATATATATCCTTTTTTTTCTTTTTCTTTCTTTCTTTTTTCTCTTTCTTTCTTTCTTTCTTTCTTTCTTTCTTTCTCTCTCTCTCTCTCTCTCTCTCTCTCTCTCTCTCTCATTTCTTGTTTTCCTCCTCTTTTCAATGTCATTTTTTTCTCTCGTTTTTCAATCTTTTTTTTGCTCTTCTTTGATTTCGTTATTTTTTTTTTCGTTATTTCTTTCCTTCTTCCTCCTCCTCCTCTTCTTCCTCTTTCTTCCCCCCGTCAAAAAAATGCCTTGTAGTGCTTTCTTCTTCTTCCTCTTCCCAACATTTCTTCTTCCTCTTTTCTCTGAACATATATCTATCTTTTTTTTCTTTAACATAATCTTTTTTCTTTTATTTTTACCTGTTATTCTTTTTTATCTTTTTTTACTTCGTTTTTCTATCTCTATGTAATCCTTTTGTTTTGCTTTTAAATTTTCTCTCTCTCTTTCCTCTCTTCGTATTTTGACACACCATTTGATAATCCTTTGTGTGTGTTTTTCATTCTTTTATAATCGTTTTTCTCGTTATTATATTTCCTTTATTTTTCTTTATTCTTATTCTCTAAATCATCCTTTTAACACCCTCTTCCAATCCTTTGTTTTTTCTACTTCTTCATATATTTTAATTTCTCATTCTTATTGCTAGTTCAATTTACTGTTAATCATATTCTCTTTGGCATCCTTTTGTAGACATGGATAGATAGACAGGTAGATAGATAGATAGATAGATAGATAGATAGGGTAACTGATCACTCACTAATACATAAACACACACACACACATACACACACACACACACACACACACACACACACACACACACACACACACACACACACACAAACATACAGGTAAATATAAAACAGGTAAGAAACGCATACAAAATAACAACAGCCACAATCACTACCACCATCACAACCACCACCACCAACAACAACAACAACAACATCGCGTCAATAACAACAATAACAGACAGGCGAACAACAAATATCCATCTTCTATGTTTGAGAGGATTGGGACGGGAGAGGTTGTCATGGTAACGAGATTGGCGACGATGCAGTAATAGAGAGAGAGAGAGAGAGAGAGAAAAAGGGGAAAGTATAATTGGCAATACTGTTTGATGTGTGTGGCGTGGGTGTACGTGTGTGTGTGTGTGTGTGTGTGTGTGTGTGTGTGTGTGTGTGTGTGTGTGTGTGTGTGTGTTGCGTCCAGGGAGATGCAACACAACACAAAACAAGAAAAAAAAAGAGGTAAAAAGTTAAATGTGTGCGACCTTTCTATATATCAATTTCTAGTGTTGTGTTGTGTGTGCGTGTGCGTGTGTGTGTGTGTGTGTGTGTGTGTGTCTGTGTGTGGAGAGAGGTTGAAGGGGAGGCGGAGGACAAACAAAAATAAGTTGGGGAAAGTCAAGTCGAGAGGTGCTGGATCAGGAAGGAGAATGGAAGGGAAGGGAAGGTATAAAAGGAATGAATGGAAAATAAACACGATGAATGAGAGGAAGAGAGAAAGAAGAGAAAGAAGAGAACGAAGAGAGGAAGAGGGAAATAAAAAGGAAGGGATGGATAATAAGAAGAATGAATGGAAGGGAAAAGGGAAATATGAAAAAAGAATGAATGGAAAATAAACACGATGAATGAGAGGAAGAGAGGAAGAATAGAAGACGGGGAATGAAGAAAGGAAGAGAGGAAATGAAGGATAATATGAAGAATGAATGAAAGGGAAAAGGGAAGTATAAAAGAATGAATGAAAGACGAACAGGAATGAAAGGAAGAGAGGAAGAACAGAAAAAAGGGAACGAAGAAAGGAAGAAGAAAGATAAAAAAACAAATAATGAAGAGAAGGAAACAAAGAAAAATATATAGAAAGAATGGAAGTAAAAGAAAGGAGATACAAAAATAATGAGAGAAAGATAAACACGAATGAGAGGAAGAGAGGAACAACAGAAAGACAGAAAGGAATAAAGGAGGATGAAACGTAAAAGCAAATAAGGAAAAGAAGGAAAGAAAGAATAATATGAAGAAAGAAAGAAAAGGGAAGAAGGTGAAAAAAATGAATGAAGGACGAATACGAATGAAAGGAAGAGAGAAAGAACAGAAAGAAGGAAAAAAGGAAGAGGAAACAGAGAAAATAAAGAAATCAAGGAAAATATAGAAAAAGAAAACATTAAAATAGAAAAAAAGGAGGAAAAAAGGAAAGAAAAACAGTTAGAGAAAGGAAAACATCACATGAATAAGAAAATAAACAAACACACACAAACGCACACACACATACACACAATCACTGCATGTCCCATTTCCTTAGTCCCTCTCCTTTTCTCTCTCTCTCTCTCTCTCTCACGCGCGAAGGCTCAGGAAAGACTTAGAGTGTAAACCAAGCTCTGCAACACAACTGAGAGACATTCTGGGACCCCGGCAACACCTGAAACACACACACGGCGGCCCAAGGCAACACACTGTGACCTTCGCCAACACGAAAACAACACTGGCAACACAAACGAGGCATAGGAATCACACACACTCTCGGAAACACACGCACAGCAACACAGACAGCCATTAGCAATACAAACGAGGCATAAGAAACACACAGACTCTCGGAAACACACAGCAACACAGACAGCAATTAGCAACACAAACGAGGCATCAGCAACTCAAAGACCCTCGGAAACACACGCCCAACAACAGAGACAGCAATTAGCAACACAAACGAGGCATCAGCAACACAAAGACCCTCGGAAACACACGCCCGACAGCTCACTAAGACGTTCATCAACACAAAACACTTCAGAAACACAAATACCCTTCGGAAACACACGGACAGCAACACACAGAGACCCTCACCAACACAAAAAACAACATTAGCAATACAAATGAAGCCTCAGAAACACACACACACACACACACACACACACACACACACACACACACACACACACACACACACACACACACACACACACACACACACACACTCGGAAACACACCCACAACAGCACACTAACACAACCATTGGCAGCACAAGGGCACAAGCAACACAAATGGACCTTCATTAACACACACACGTAGTCCCCAGCAACACAATGAGACCTACAACCCACACGACCATTACCAACACAAAGGATAAACAACACAAGTAAAGACCTCGTTAAAACCCGTACAACAACACAAGGAAACATTTAACAACACAAACAAGAAGTCGACAACACCAACAAAGCCTCAGCGAACACAAACAAGGCAAAACACAACACACAGAAACACTCACCAACACAAACAAAGAGCAAACAACACAAACTCTCGCCCTGCAACACACCGGGGCCTTCACCAACACAAACAAGCTCTCAGAAACACACAAAAGTCCCCCCAGACAACACAAAAATACCTTCAAGAACACATGTGGGCTTTTAGTTGGACAATCAAAACTTCGGCAACACGAAAAGGGAGATGTAGTAAAGGAAAAACAAACCTTGCAACACAAAAAAGGCGGCAAACAAGACAACTGGAGCAACACTGTGATATCCAGCAATACCTCAAAACAAAATACCTGGAACACGACGCAACAGCAAAGAGAGAGAGCTTCGGGAACTCCAACGCAACACAAAGAACTTGAGCAACACTGGCAGTCGGCAAGAACAACAAGAACACTTCCACTAACACAAACTCCACCAGAAATACAAACTGCAACACCTCTGAAGGCACTCAACACATCAATATCAACACCTTTTGGAATACGAGTGTTGCAAAACCTCCACGCAAAACCCAAGCAATCCAGCAACACTTCTTACAATAATAGCGAGAAAAAGAAGGAGGAGGAGGAGGAAGAAGAAGAAGAAGGAGGATGTAGGAGAAGAAAAGAAAAAGAAGGAAAGGAAAAAATGGAAAATAACAAGCAAAACAACACAAGAATCAACACTTTTGGCACAACACAACTTTTCAGAAACACAAAATTGAATCCTCTCCCTTAGAACACAAACCCTTAATATACGATAGTGGATTCAAGGGGGGGAAGTCCATCAACAAAGAGAGCTAATGGGTGAGAGAAAGTGAAGGAAGGGAAAGTTAAGAGTTAATCCGTCAAAAAGAGAAAATGGGGCGAGAGAGAAAAAAAGGAAGGGGAGGGATTTATCCATCAACATAAGCAATGGGGTGAAAGAAGGGGAGGAAGGGGAGGAAAATGAGCAGTTTATCCATCAATGTTACGAATGAGGTGAGAGAAATAGGAAAAAAAGATAATTCAATAAGTAAAGAAAGAGAAAGAAAGAAGAAGATTAAAGAAGAATATAAACAGAAATAAAAGAACACATTAAGATAGCGATAACAAATGATAATGAAGTGAAAGAAAGAGAGGAAGAGAAGGAGATAATCTAATATGTTAAAGAAAGGAAGTAAGAGAGAAAGAAGAGAACATGAAAGAGATTAAGGAGGAATATAAACAGTCATAAAAGAACACATTTGGATGGCCATAACACACACACACACACACACACACACACACACACACACACACACACACACACACGTCCATAATTCACTTAACGTTATTTTTAGCTTGACATTCACAAAAGAGAAAGTTGTCGCTCCACACAAATACACACACACACACACACACACACACACACACACACACACACACACGCCCACACGTACACATACACACACACACGTACATCCCCCCCCCTCCCCACACGTACACACATACGCACACGCCCCCCCCCCCCTACATACACACGCACGCACACGGTTACTTTACCTTTACATGATCAAGCTAATTAGTAGCCAACAGGTAAAAGACACGTCGTTTCTTACCTGAAAAGAGAAAGAAAGAGAAAAATAATGAAAGACATCAAAGCGAGTCATTAGATACAAGTAATCGATACAAGTCTCTAATAATAGTAATAATAATAATAATAATAATAATAATAATAATAATAATAATAATAATAATAATAATAATAATAATAATAATAATAATAATAATAATAATAATAATAATAATAATAATAATAATAATAATAATAATAATAATAATAATAATAATAATAAAACTTTTTCATTTCATTTCCTTAATTAAACGGAAAATTGTAATGATGAGAGAGAGAGAGAGAGAGAGAGAGAGAGAGAGACACACACACACACACACACACACACATTAAAATTATACTTATAATATGTAAATTTTCAGCCTGACGGCTGGCGCAACTAAATAAACCGTTTATTATTATTATTATTACTATTATTATTATTATTATTTTTACAACAAAGGAGGCAGCTCAAGGGCACACAAAAAAAACAATAATAAAAAAAGCCCGCTAATCGCTGCTCCCATAAAAGTATCAGAAGAGGTGGCCAAAAGCAAGGTCAAATTCGGGAGGAGAGGTGTCCTGATACCCTCCTCTTGAAAGAGTTCAAGTCGTAGGCAGGAGGAAATACAGATGAGGGAAGATTGTTCCAGAGTTTACCAGCGTGAGGGATGAAAGAGTGAAGATGCTGGTTAACTCTTGCATAAGGGGTTTGGACAGTATAGGGATGAGCATGAGTAGAAAGTCGTGTGCAGCGGGGCCGCGGGAGGGGGGGAGGCATGCAGTTAGCAAGTTCAGAAGAGCAGTCAGCGTGGAAATATCGATAGAAAATAGAAAGAGAGGCAACATCGTGGCGGAATTTAAGAGGTAGAAGACTATCAGTAGGATCTAATCAAAGGTGAGGACAAGGACACCAGTATTCGAAAGAACTTAACGTTATTACGAGGAGGAGGAGAGCTGATGAGACGAAGAGCCTTAGCCTCCACTCTGTCCAGAAAAGCTGTGTGGGTGGAGCCACCCCACACGTGAGATGCATACTCCATACAAGGGCGGACAAGGCCCCTGTATATGGATAGCAACTGCGCGGGGGAGAAGAACTGGCGGAGACGAAACAGAACGCTCAACCTCGAGGAAGCTGATTTAGCAAGAGAGGAGATATGAGGTTTCCATTTGAGATTTTGAGTTAAGGATAGACCGAGGATGTTTAATGTTGAAGAAGGTGACAGCTGAGTGTTGTCGAAGAATAGGGGATAGGTGTTTGGAAGATTGTGTCAAGTTGATAGGTGGAGAAATTGAGTTTTTGAGGCATTGAAGGACACAAGGTTCCTTCTGCCCCAATCGGAAATGATAGCAAGGTCTGAGGTTAAGCGTTCTGCAGCCTCCAGTCTGGAGTCGTGTACTTCCTGTTGTGATGGTCTTCTATTGAAAGAAGTTGAATAATGCAGAGTGGAGTCGTCGGCGTATGAGTGGACAGGACAGTTTGTTATGGAAAGAAGATCATTGATGAATAACAGGAAGAGAGTGGGTGATAGGACAGAGCCCTGTGGAACGCCACTGTTGATGGGTTTAGGGGAAGAGCAGTGACCGTCTACCACCGCAGAGATAGAACGGCCGGAAAGGAAACTGGAGATAAAGGAGCAGAGAGAGGGATAGAATCCGAAAGAGGGCAGTTTAGAAAGCAAAGACTGGTGCCAGACTCTATCGAAGGATTTCGATATGTCTAGCGCAACAGAGAAAGTTTCACCGAAACTGCTAAGAGAGGATGACCAAGAGTCAGTTAAGAGAGCAAGAAGATCGCCAGTAGAACGCCCCTTGCGGAATCCATACTGGCGATCAGATAGAAGGTTAGGAGTGGAAAGGTGCTTTTGAATCTTCCGGTTAAGGATTGACTCAAAAGCTTTAGATAGACAGGAAAGTAAAGCTATTGGGCGGTAGTTTGAGGGATTGGAGCGGTCACCCTTCTTAGGTACAGGCTGTACAAAGGCATACTTCCAGCAGGAAGGAAAGGTAGATGTTGATAGGCAGAGAACATAAGAACATAAGAACATAAGAACGTAAGGAGTCTGCAAGAGGCCGGTTGGCCTATACAAGGCAGCTCCTGTACACTCAACCCCACCGTACCTCACCATCCATGGCTATCTAACCTCTTCTTGAATGTATCTATGGTATTGGCACCCACAACATGGCCCCCAAGCCTGTTCCATTCGTCCACCACTCTATTGGTGAACCAATTCTTGCCAATGTCTTTGTTGAATCTGAATTTGTCTAACTTAAAACCATTTCCACGCGTCCTACCTGGCTCTTTCACTCTCAAAATTTTATTGACATCCCCTTTATTAAATCCCTTCATCCATTTATAAACTTCGATCAAGTCTCCTCACACCCTTCGCCTTTCTAGCGAGTGTAGATTTAACTGCTTCAGCCTGTCTTCATAAGGCAAGTTTCTCACCCCCTGAATCATCTTCGTCATCCTCCTCTGTACAGATTCTAACATCTTGATATCCATTCTATAGTAAGGGGACCAGAACTGAGCTGCATAATCGATATGAGGTCTAACTAGTGCTAAGTAAAGTTTGAGGATGACTTCAGCGCTCCTATTGCTCACGCTCCTTGAGATGAAACCTAGTACTCTGTTTGCCCGATTTTTAGCCTGAATGCATTGAGCCCTAGGACGGAGGTCAGCGCTCACTAGGACTCCTAAGTCTCTCTCACGCCCAGACCTGCTTAGAGGAGTGTCATTTAAGGAGTAATTGTGTAAGGGGTTATTCCTACCTACGCTCAAAATGCTACACTTCCCGACATTGAATTCCATCTGCCACTTCCTCGCCCAATCATATAGTCTGTCAAGCTCATCCTGGAGAACGGTAGCGTCGCTGTCTGATTGGATTACTCTACCGAACTTGGTATCATCTGCGAACTTCCTGACATCGCTACTAATTCCTGTGTCCAAGTCATTGATGTAAATAATAAAAAGCAGAGGACCCAGCACCGACCCCTGTGGGACTCTACTCGTAACACTGCCCCATTCAGATTTCCTACCATTGATTTGCACTCTCTGCTTCCTACCACTAAGCCACGCCCTGATCCAGCTCAAAACTTTCCAATCTACGCCGTGAGCCTGTAGCTTTAGTAATAGCCGGTGATGAGGAACTTTGTCGAACGCTTTACTGAAATCTAGATATAATATGTTATAGTTTTCATCTCTGTCAACCGCCTCGATTACTTTAGTGTAGAAGGACAACAGATTAGTAAGGCAAGACCTACCTTTGTGAACCCATGTTGTGAATCATGAATTAAATTATGCTTTTCTAGATGGTCCCGAATGCTCCGGGCTATAATTGACTCTACATCTTTCCTACAACTGATGTTAAGCTAATTGGGCGATAGTTTGAGGTGGCTGACTTGTCTCCCTTTTTGAAAATCGGCGTCACATTAGCTACTTTCCATTGATTGGGCACATACCCAGTATTTACCGACATCTTAAAGATATCGGCAAGAGGGCCACTAAGGACTTCCTTGCACTCTTTCAGAACCCTTGGGAATACTTCGTCTGGGCCCGGCGATTTGTTTTTCTTCAACCTACCAATCTCATCCTGGACTACTTGCCGAGACGAAAGAGTTTGACCAAGCAGGGTGTCAGCACAGAAGCACAGTTTTTTAAGGACAATAGGAGGCACTCCATCAGGTCCATAAGCCTTCTGAGAGTTGAGGCCAGAGAGGGCATAGAAAACATCATTAGGAAGAATCTTAATAACAGGCATAAAGGAGTCAGAAGGGGGATGAGTAGGAGGAATATGCCCAGAATTATTATTATTATTATTATTATTATTATTATTATTATTATTATTATCATCATTACACACACACACACACACACACACACACACACACACACACACATTTATGGTACAGAGTTCAAAGTATTTTTCTCTATCATGTCGTTTTATGTGCGTCATCGTGTGCGTGTGTGTGTGTGTGTGTGTGTGTGTGTGTGTGTGTGTGTGTGTGTGTGTGTGTGTGTGTGTGTGTGTGTGTATTAACCTTCCATCCATTGTCTCTTTGTAGTCTCTCTCTAGACGTCTCTTGGCTCACAACGAGACCCTCATATTCTCTCGAGACCTCCTCCTTTTCTTCTTCTACCTCCTCCTCCTCCTCCTCCTCCTCCTCTTCTTCTTCTTCTCGTTCTCGTTATTCTCCATCCCCTTCTCTTTCTCTTTGTGTCTAAGTTTTTGTCATTCTCATTTTTCTCTTTTTCCTATCTCTCCGTTTCTTCTTCTATCTCCTCCTCCTTCTCCTCCTCCTCCTCTTCTTCTCGTTCTCGTTATTCTTCATCTTCTTCACTTCCTCTTTGCCTCTAAGTTTTTGTCATTCTCATTTTCCTCTTTTTTCTTTCTCTCCGTTTCTTCTTCTACCTCCTCCTCCTCCTCCTCTTCGCTATTTCCCATCTCCTTTTTTTCCCTTTTCCCTTTTTCTTTGAGTAGTCGTCCCCTTCCCTTTTTCTCTTTTTCCTTTTCTTTGAGTTGTCGTCTCCTTCCCTCCTTCCCTTTTTCTTTGAGTTGTCGTCCTCCTTTTCCTCCTTTTCCTCCTTTCTTTTGTTTTCTACCTCTTATTCCTCCTCCTCCTTTTCCTCCTTCCCTTCCTTTCCTCTCCGTTTCTATTATTTCCATTCTTTTACTCCTCCTCCTTTGAAATCCTCTAATTTTTTCCTTCTCATAAATACAGACAAGCTAATTCACCTATCTATACTTTTTTCGTATTTATAATCCCCTTAGAAGCACAACACCCCAAGTCACCAATTATGAAAACGATCAAAACAAAAGAGAAACGACTGAATCCTCTCTTATCATTTCGCTTTAGGAGTTGTTTTGTGACGCCGTTCAGCACTCCGGTAATGGTAATGACCCGCGTCACACCTGTAGTGGACGGAGAACACCTGAGAGCGCCCATTGTCCAGGTATACAAGGCCAGTGGCAGAGGAAACATCGCTACGCCAACTAACGGTCTCTTTTTAATTCGTTTTTGAAGTACTTGTGTTGACTCGTTCCTCCTCTTCTTCTTTTTCTTCTCTTCTTCTTTCTTATAATTCTTCTTTCATTTGGACGTTATTACTATCTCTCCATTCGTCTCTTCCTCTCTTTTATTCTCGTTTTTTTTTTTAAAGTTCTTATGTTGTTTTTCGTTCCTCCTCATCTTCGTTCTTCTTTCCATTCTTTTACTCTTTCTATAACTCTTTTCTGTTGTTTTTTCTTATCTCGTCATCTCTCTTTCTCCATTTATCAATCTCAAGGTTCTTCTCCTCTTTGTTTTCAAGTTCCTGTGTTTCCTTTTTCGCTTCCCTTTTTCCTCTTCTATCTATTTATCTTCTTTGAGACATTCCTATTACTTATCTTATTCTTTTTGGTGTTTTTATCCCTTCTTCTCTCCAGCTCTTTCTTTCTTTCTTCGTTTTAAGTTCCTATGTTACCTTTTATGCTTCCTTTACCTTTCTCTTCTTCCTTCTTTTCTTTCCTTTCTTTATGCTTTTTTTTTTTAACTAATTTCCTTCTTCTTGGACATTTTCTTAACTCTCAATCCATCTATCCTTCTCTTTCTTTTTCTCTCTCCCTCTCTGCTTATCATTTTTTCTTCCTTCTCCCTCATTAGTTTTTCTCTCTTTCTTCTTTCCTTTCTTCAACATTCTCCTATTACTCTCTTTCCATCTTTTTCTCTTTCTTTCTCTCTTCCCATTTTTCCTTCCCTCCTCCCTCGGCGACTACTTCCTTTGTCTCGCCTCGCAGCAGACGGCCACTTTCAGCCTCTCTTTGTCGTCCTCCTCTTGTAAACAGTGGCTCCCTGTACCTCCCTGCGGCACGCCGGTCCCTAGGCGGGTAAGGCAGGAGGGTGGGGAGGCGTAGAAAGGGCGAGGGAGGTGAAGAATAGTGAGGGGCGGGTGATGAAGAAGGTGGAAGATAATGATTAGATGTGGAAGGGATGGTGTGGTGTGAGGTGAGGAAGGGGTGTGGGAGAGAGAAATGTGGAAGGGAATGAGTGATTGTGGAAGGGAAGGTTTTGTAAGCGGTGGAAGAGTAAAGATGTATGGAAGGGAAGGAAGGAAGGAAGGAAAGAAGGAAGAGAAAGGAAGAAAGAAGGAAGAGAGGGAGGGGAAAACTTCGGTAATGAAGAGAGGAGAGAGAAAAAAAAAGATTGAGAAAAGGAGAAAAGGAAAATCAGAAAGAGTGAAAAAGCATAAGAGATGATGAAAATTGAAAAACGGGAAGAAAAATTAGAAAACGGGAAGAAACATTGGAAAACAGGAAGAAAAATTGGAAAACGAAGAAAACAAATGGTTGAGGAATGAACAGAGAGAAGAAAGGAAGTACGAAAGAAAGGGAAGAAGAATGAAAAGGGAAGCGAGAAGGAAGAGAGAGGGAAAACTTCGGTAATGAGGAGACCAGAACTGCACTGCATATTCGAGGCGAGGTCTTACCAATCAACCAAGAACCATCGACCTTGTATACAAAGCTAATAATGCTTTCAGAGTCTTTTGTAAGCTATAAGTTCCTCGATAACTGAACCAACGCAGAGAATCAACTTTTTAGAGGCAGACTTAAGTGTTTGTATATTTCTAGTCCTTGCTAATGGGGACTCGAAGATCAGATTCCCTATATACGTAATAATGCCTTCAGGGTCATTCGTGTCTATAAATTCCTCGATACCTGAACCAGCACAGCGAATTCAACTTTTTAGAGGCAGACTTAAGTGTTTGTATATTTCTAGTCCTTGCTAATGGGGACTCGAAGATCAGATTCCCTATATACGTAATAATGCCTTCAAGGTCTTTCGTGTCTATAAATTGCTCGATACCTGAACCAGCACAGCGAATTCAACTTTTTAGAGGCAGAATTAAATGTTTGTGTTTCGATTTCTTGCTAATAGAGACGAAGATCGGATTCCTTGTATACGTTCTGCAGAGGTTCAGGAAGAGGAGAAACAAGAGGAAGAAGAGGAAGAGTTTGCAGACAGAATGCTTACCGATGTTGTCTTCGGATAACAGTTGGAAGCGAAATGACAGAGCAAGGAGGAAACAGAAATAGCATGAAAGAGAAACTAAAGAAAACTGTGAGGTAAATATACGGAAGAGGGGAATGAAAATAGAACAGCCGAGCTAAATAAACGCAAGAAGATGAATAGGAAGAGGGTGAGGAGGAGGAGGAAAAGGTAAAGGAGGAAAAAAAAGAAACATGGAGAGAGAGGAGTGGGGGAGTGAAAAGAAGGGAAGGAGAAAAAGAATGAGAAGGAAAAGAGGGAAGGGAAAGACGAAGAGGCGATGGGGTGAAGAGGAGGAAGAAGAGGAAGAGGAAAGAGGGAGAGGGAAGTGAGGGAATAGAAAAAAGGGGAAGAAGGAAAAAGAAAGAGGAGGAAAAGATGGAGGATGGAAGAGGAAAGAGGGAGAGGGAAATGAGGGAATGGAAAGAAGGGGAAGAAGAAAAAGAAAGAGGAGGAAAAGATGGAGAATGGAAGAGGAGGAGGAGGAGGAGGAGGAGGAGAAAGAAAAGAGAAACAAGGAGAGGGAAATGGGAGAGTAGAAAATAAGGAAAGAAGAAGAAGAAAAAGGAGGAAAAAGAAGAAGAGAGAAGAGGAGAAGGAGGAGAAGAGAGTTAAAAATACCTTACAAAAACATAACATAGATAAATAAAGAAACTCAAAAACACGTATCAAACAGGTAAAACAAAGACCAATACAGTGTTGCCAGTTCACCACATCGCTCACCACCACCACCACCACTGTTGCCAACTAATTATGGGATATGTGTGCTTACGTGTGTGTGTGTGTGTGTGTGTGTGTGTGTGTGTGTGTGTGTGTTTGTTGACCACCACGCCACCTGGGGCACTAAAACGTTAATTACCAAAACACAAATGGCCGATCGTAAAATGGCGGTTGACTTTACCCCTCCGGCACCACGTTCGATACCCGCGGACGCAAAAAAGTAATTAAGGAATATTGGCCGAGGCTGAAAATGAGCGTGATGTTGAATGCGATACCCGCTCTTTTTTATGGATACCGCCCCTCCCTTCTCCCCGCTCCACCACCGCCGCAAACAACAACACTGTCAACAACAACACGAAACTGACCTTTCTTTTGGCTACTCAACACTGTCAATAACACCCGAAATTGACCTCTTCTTTTGGCTACTCAACACTGTCAACAACACCCGAAATTGACCTCTTCTTTTGGCTACTCAACACTGTCAGCAACAACACCCGAAATTGACCTCTTCTTTTGGCTACTCAACACTGTCAACAACACCCGAAATTGACCTCTTCTTTTGGCTACTCAACACTGTCAACAACACCCGAAATTGACCTCTTCTTTTGGCTACTCAACACTGTCAACAACACCCGAAATTGACCTCTTCTTTTGGCTACTCTTTACTTTTTTTCTTTTATGGGAGCGGCGAGAAGCGGGCTTTTTTTTTTTGTACTCTTTGTTGCCCTTGAGCCGTGACCTTTGACCTCTGATGTGAAAAAAAAACACCTTCACCACCACTGTCCTATCTACCATCACCACCACCACCACCACCATTACCCACCACCATCATAACCTCCACTAGTCATACGTCATGGTTGCCACTATAAAAAAAATTCGAGCGCGTCACTAACGGGGTGGGGCCAACCGAGAAGCACTTAAAAACAACAACAACAACAACAACAACAACGACACCTCCACCACCATCACACCACCACCATCACCACCACCACCACCACCACCATTCTCATTCCTAATACTTCCACTACTAACACTTATAGTTTCTTACTTTTTTTCTTTTTCTATTACTTCTTATTGATTTTCACTTACTATTATTACTTACAATTTTATATTACTGACCTTACTTAATCCAACACCAGTACTTACATTGCTCCTACTACTAACACTACTACCACCATTACTACTAACATCACCTTTTCGCTAACACCATTGCTACTACTATCAACACCACCATCATCACCATTATCATCACCAGCAGCTACAACACTCCTTTTGCTACTGTTTCCACCACCACCATCACCACCACCACCAACCATCACCACCACCACCATCACCACCACCACCATCACCACCACCACCACCACCACCATCACCACCACCATCACCACCACCACCACCACCACCATCACCACCACCACCATCACCACCACCACCACCATCACCACCACCACCAACCATCACCACCACCACCATCACCACCACCACCATCACCACCACCACCACCACCACCGCCACCACATACAGTACCAACCTCTCCCTTCCACCACAAATACTACTGCAATAATTAGCTCTTCTATTTTCTCCCTCCTCCTCCACCTCCTCCTCCTCCTCCTCCTCCTCTCATTAAACCCATTCTTAGCGACACAGGGAAGGAGCGTTCAAAAATAGAGAACAACTTCCAGAAATAGAAAGCGAAATTATGTAATTCTGGAGATTAAGAGAGAGGGGGAGGGAGGCGCAAGCATGAAAAGTGTGTGTGTGTGTGTGTGTGTGTGTGTGTGTGTGTGTGTGTGTGTGTCTCTGTGTCTGTGTCTGTGTCTCTCTCTCTCTCTCTCTCTCTCTCTCTCTCTCTCATAACTGGCTCCATTATTTCCTAAAACACTTTCCTTGTTCTTTTCTTGACGCTTTTTCCTCCCATTTACACTGGTTGACAAATTGGTGGTGGTGGAGGTGGTGGTGGTGGTGATGAAGGTGGTGGTGGTGGAGGTGGTGGAGGTGGTGCCGTTTAGAGTAATTATTCTCATATATAAAAGTCAGTCTTAAAAAGGAAAGAAAGAGGAAGAAAGAAGAAAAAGACGAAGGAGGAGGAGGAGGAGGAGGAGGAGACGAAGAAGAAGAAAATGAAGACGAAATATAACAATAAGAAGAAAAACGAAACAGAAAAATACGAAAAAGGAGAAAAATGTTAGTTAGGAAAATGAGAAAGAGAAAAGAGAAAATAATAAGGAGGAGGAGGAGGAGGAGGAGGAGAAGTAAAAAGAAAAGAGAAATAATCCAAGTGTGAACGAAGGAGGAAAAAAGAAGAAAAAAAGAGAGATTGAGAAGGAGGAGGAGGAGGAGGAGGAGGGAGAGAAAGAGAGAGGGAGGGGAGAAGAAAAAGAAAATTGAGAAAAGAATGAAAAAAACGTCGATAATCTAAGTTTCTCTCTCTCTCTCTCTCTCTCTCTCTCTCTCTCTCTCTCTCTCTCTCTCTCTCTCTCTCTCTCTCTCTCTCTCTCTCTCTCTCTCTCTCTCTCTCTCTCTCCTTTCTCTCTCTCTCTCTCTCTCTCTCTCTCTCTCTCTCTCTCTCGCCCTATCTCTCTCTCTCTCTCTCTCTCTCTCTCTCTCTCTCTCTCTCTCTCTCTCTCTCTCTCTCTCTCTCTCTCTCTCTCTCTCTCTCTCTCTCTCTCTCTCTCTCTCTCTCTCTCTCTCTCTTATCTCTATCTCTCTCTCTCTCTCTCTCTCTCTCTCTCTTTTTTTTTTGCTTTGAAATTTCTTGATCAGTAGAATTATTTGTGTCGTTGTTGTTGTTGTTGTTATTGTTGTTGTTGTTGTTGTTGTTTAAGATATGATTACTAGCAGATGAGAATGATCAGGAAGAAGAAGAAGAAGAAAAAAAAGTAGAAAAGAAGAAAAAAGAAGAAAAACTAGAACAACAAGAACAAGATGAACGAGAACAAGGAGAAAAAAAGAAGAAAAAAGAAAAAAAAAAGGAAAGAAGAACAGCAAAAACAAAAACAAGAAGAAAGAAGAGGAATGGAAAGAAGAAGAAGAAGAAAGAGAAGAATATCATTGAGGTACAGAACGAGGGAGAGGGAGATCAAAGAAGAGAGAGAGAATACAGAGGAAGAGGAGAAAGAGAAGAGGAAGGAAAGGGAAGAGAGGAGGAGGAGGAGAAGGAGGAGGAAAAAACACGTAAAGGAAGAAGATTAAAAGAAAAATTACACAAGTACAAAAAAAAATTGAATAATAAAGAATAATAAAGAGAAAGAGAAAAATGGAAAGGAGAAGCAAGAGGAGGAGGAGAGGGAAGAAGAGGAAGAAGAGGAAGAAAAAAAGGAAGAAGGCAAGTACCGTCTCCGCCAGTTCTTCTCCCCTGCACAGTTGCTGTCCATATACAGGGGCCTTGTCCGCCCTCGTATGGAGTATGCATCTCATGTGTGGGGGGGCTCCACTCACACAGCTCTTCTGGACAGAGTGGAGGCAAAGGCTCTTCGTCTCATCAGCTCTCCTCCTCATACTGATAGTCTTCTACCTCTTAAATTCCGCCGCAATGTTGCCTCTCTTTCTATCTTCTATCGATATTTCCACGCTGACTGCTCTTCTGAACTTGCTAACTGCATGCCTCCCTCTCTCTGCCTTGCACTCGACTTTCTACTCATGCTCATCCCTATACTGTCCAACCCTTATGCAAGAGTTAACCAGCATCTTCACTCTTTCATCCCTCACGCTGGTAAACTCTGGAACAATCTTCCTTCATCTGTATTTCCTCCTGCCTACGACTTGAACTCTTTCAAGAGGATGGTATCAGGACACCTCTCCTCCCGAAACTGACCTATCTTTCGGCCACCTCTTTGGATTCTTTTAGCAGCAGCAGGCAGGCTTTTTTTTATTAATGTTTACTTTTTTGTGCCCTTGAGCTGTCTCCTTTGCTGTAAAAAAAAAAATAATAATAATAGAAATAAGATTACAATAAAAATATACAGAAACAGATTAGAAAGAAAAGAAAGGAAAGCAAAGAAAACAAAAGTACGTATGCAATCTCTCTCTCTCTCTCTCTCTCTCTCTCTCTCTCTCTCTCTCTCTCTCTCTCTCTCTCTCTCTCTCTCTCTCTCTCTCTCTCTCTCTTTTATTTATTCGATATTATTCATGTATTCACCAGATTTGGACACGGTGGAGGGAGCGTCTCTCTCTCTCTCTCAATTCAAACGAAACCAATGTCTTTTTCATCGTCTTCCTCCTCCCCCTCTTCCTCCTCCTCCTCCTCCTCCTCCTCCTCCTCCTCTTCCTCCTCCTCATTATTCCTCTTCTTATGTCTTTTAACGTCATATTAATTTTTTTTCTCTTCAATTACTGATATACTCCTCCTCCTCCTCCTCCTCCTCTTCCTCTCCCTCCTCCACTTCCTCTTTCATCCTTTTCTCCCTTTCGGCTTCTGGTTCCTCCCCTCTTTCTTTTTTATTCTCTCTCTCTCTCTCTCTCTCTCTCTCTCTCTCTCTCTCTCTCTCTCTCTCTCTCTCTCTCTCTCTCTCTCTCTCTCACGTTCATTTTTATTTAATTTCCCTAATTACTCATTTTTTCCCCTTTCCTTCATTCGTCTGTATAATTATTTCTTTTCGCTTTCCTTCTATTCCCATCTTCGTTATTTTTTCATGTTTTTTTTATGCTTTTTATCTTCTTATGTATCCCTTCTTTCCCTCTCTCCTTCCTTCTTCTTCTTCTTCTTCTTCTTCTTCCGTCTTCCTTCTCTTCTTCTTCTTCTTCTTCTTCTTCATCTTTTCATCAATTTCCCCCTCTCCCTTCTTCGCCTTAATTAACAAGGATGAAAAGATGATTAAGGGGAAGAGGGAAAGGCAATAATAATAATAATAATAATAATAATAATAATAATAATAATAATAATAATAATAATAATAATAATAATAATAATAATAATAATAATAATAATAATAATAAAATGAATGTGTCTTAATCTTTTTTTATTTTAATCGGCAAAACAAATCCAGTTAATTGCGTGTGCGTGTGCGTGTGTGCGTGTGTGTGTGTGTGTGTGTGTGTGTGTGTGTGTGTGTGTGTGTGTGTGTGTGTGTGTGTGTTCGTTCGTTCTTTGTTAGGTTTCCATGCAATCTAACTAAGAGGCCCAACTTTTTTTTCTTCTTTCTTTTCTTCTCCTTCTCTCTCTCTCTCTCTCTCTCTCTCTCTCTCTCTCTCTCTCTCTCTCTCTCTCTCTCTCTCTCTCTCTCTCTCTCTCTCTCTCTCTCTCTCTCGAAGAATGTAAATTGTGTTATTATGCCTGAAGCTCAAATTCTTCTTCCTCCTCCTCCTCCTCCTCCTCGTCCTCCTCCTCCTTCTTCTCCTCCACCTTTTTATTCCTGTTCTCTTTCTCCTCTTTTCCTTCATCCACATCTTCTCCTCCTCCTCCTCCTCCTCCTCCTCCTCCTCCATCTCCTCCTCCTCCTACATCTTTTTATTCCTGTTCTCTTTCTCCTCTTTTCCTTCATCCACATCTTCTCCTCCTCCTCCTCCTCCTCCTTCTTCTTCTTCCTCCTCTGCACCCTCTCCCTTCTTCTAATCATCATTATTATATATATTTTTTTTGTATTTTTGGCCCAGAAATGAAATACAAAGACGTACTTCATCAAGATAAACTTCAAGAGGGATTACAATCTTCCCCTACCTCCTCCTCCTCCTCCTCTTCCTCCTCCTCCTCCTCCTCCTCTTCTTTCCTTCCCTCCTTTCCCTTTGCACTTTCTTTCTTCCCTTTCTCTCTCATCTTCTCTCGACTTCGGTAAATTTCCCTTCTTCCTCCTCCTCCTCCTCCTCCTCCTCCTCTTCTTCTTTCCTTTCCTCATTTCCTTGTTCACCTCCTTCCTACCTTTCTCTCTCATCTCTCCTCTTCGCTATATTCCCCCTTTCCTCCTCCTCTTCTTCTTTCCTTCCCTCTTTTCCCTGTTTCCCTTCTTTCCTCCCTTTCTCTCTCTCACATATTTTCTCGTCTTCGCTAAATTCTCCCATTTCCTCTTCCTCCTCTTCCTCCTCCTCTTCGTTCCCTCCTTCCCCTCTTCTCTCGTCTTCGCTAAATTCCCCCTCTTTCTCCTCTTCTCATTTATTCTGTTTCCCCATTCTTCCCTTTCTTTCTCTCTTATCTAATCTTCCATAAATCAGACCGGGAAAATAGGGAAAAAAATAGGAAAATGGGGATAGTACCAAACGTAAAGAAAACATGAAAGGAAGAAAACAACAACACACAATCTAACTAAGACAAGGAAAACAAAACAACGAGACAAATAGACAAACTTACCAAAAAAAAACTTCTAAATAAAAATCAAGGAAGAAGAAAAAAAAATCTGTCTTCAAGTTCCAAGTAAAAAAAAAGAAGGAAAAGAAGACAAAAAAAAAACTACTTCAATTTTCTTCCCTAGTTGCTTTAGATAACGAAGAAAAAAAATAAACAAGAGTGAAAACAGCTAGCTTTTTTTCCTCTTGACTTGGCAATAGTTTCCTCCCTCTCTCTCTCTCTTTCTCTCTCTCAAAAATATTCGTTCAACTTTTTCCCTTCATCAACGTTTGTTAATCACAGGAATGAATGATGAACGTACCTGAATGTGTGTGTGTGTGTGTGTGTGTGTGTGTGTGTGTGTGTGTGTGTGTGTGTGTAAGGAGGGCGAGAAGGTGGAGAAAGGAGATAAAAGAAGAGGTAGAGGAGGAGGAGAAGGAAGAAGAGGAGAAAGAAAGGAAGAGATTGGATGGAGATAAAAAAGGAGAAGAGGAGGAAAGGGAAAGAAAAGAGAATGAAAGGAGGAAGACAAGGAAAGGAAAAGGAGAGGGAGACAAGAGGGAAAAGAGAATGAAAGTAAAATAATAAAAGAAAAGAGTAGGAAAGAAAAAGAAAAGGGGAATAAGAAGAAAAGAGGAAGATAAAGAAAGAAAGAGGATAGGAAATAAATAAAGAGATTTGATGAATTTAGAGAATCAAAGAAAAGAAGATGGGAAGAAAAGGGAAGAAGAGAATGAAAGGAGGAAAATAAAGAAAGGAAGAGGAAAGGAAATCACAAGAAAGAAATTGAATAGTGGAAGAGAGACACGAAAGGAGAAGAGGAGACAAAATAGAAGATGGGAAGAAAAGGGATGAAGAGAATGAAAGGAGGAAAATAAAGAAAGGAAGAGGAAAGGAAATCACAAGAAAGAAATTAAAAATAGTGGAAGAAAGACACAAAAGGAGAAGAGGAGAGAAAATAGGAGAAAAAGTAACGAAAGAGGAAATAGAATAAAAATAAATAAATAAAGGAAACAGAGGTAAGGAAGAGAGAAGGAGAGGAGGAAAGGTCAGAGAGGTGGAGAGAAAAAGATGGAGGAGAGAGAAAAAAAGGTGCGTGGAAGGGACTGGAGGAAGGAGGAGAGAGGGGAGAGGGAAGGGAATGAGTGGAGGGAAAAAACTGGAGGAGAAATCGAAGGGTGAGAAGGAGAAGAAGAAGAGGAGGAGGAGGAGGAGGAGGAGGAGAAGGAGGAGGAGGAAAAAAAGAAGAGGAGGAAATGGAGAAGAGAAGAGGAGATTTAAACACGAGAGGAAGAAGAAAAGATTATATAAAGAAGAAAGAAAGGAAAGGAAGAAAAGAAAAGGAAAAGAAGAAAATATTAAGAAAGAAAATGTGAAAAGGAAGAAAAAGAAGAAAAATATGGAGAATTAAAGAGATAAAGATAAAGAAAAAGAAAGAAATACGAAAAAAACAAGAATAACAGAAAACAAGAACAGGAAAAAAACAAAGAAAAACAGGAATGGGAAAGAAAAAAAAGAAGAGGAAAAAAATATAGGAAGAGAGATAAAGAGAAAAAAAAACAAGAAAAAAAGAAAACAAAGAAAAACACGAAAAAAAAAGAAAAAGAAAACAAGAAAAAAGGAAAATAAGAAAACAAAATAAAAAAACAACAAAAATAAATAAAAACAACAAGACAAAGACAAAGCATTCAGGAAGGGTTCAGTGAGCGGGATTCGAAGCAGTGAACCCCGTGATCAAGTGTTTGGAACCGAGTTTTGTGTCTTGAAGGTCAGAGTGCAGGAAAACAAAGGAGGAGGAGGAGGAGGAGGAGGAGGAGGAGGAAGAAGAAGGAGGAGGAGGAGAGAAAGAGCATACACATTAATAGGTAGAATCTCTCTCTCTCTCTCTCTCTCTCTCTCTCTCTCTCTCTCTCTCTCAAAACAATGGCCTCTTACACCCACTGAAAATACAATGCACGCACACACACACACACACACACACACACACACACACACACACACACACACACACACACACACACACACGCTTCAGGCTACATTTAAATTCTCCGTTCAGCTGCAAACTCACCCACGCATCCAATGAAGAGGAGGAGGAGGAGGAGGAGGAGGAGGAGGAGGGGGGGGGAGAGGAGGAGGAGGAGGAGGAATATTGTACTTCAGTGTGTGTGTATTGTATATTTTATTGGCGGTGGTGGTGGTGGTGATATCATGTTCCGTGTTGTATATTCCCTTCGTTTATTACTCTCTCTCTCTCTCTCTCTCTCTCTCTCTCTCTCTCTCTCTCTCTCTCTCTCTCTCTCTGCGGACCTATAACTTGTATCACGACCACCACTAACACGGAGGAGAGTCGTTTCGAAAGAGGAGGAGGAGATATGAAGAGGAGGTGGACTCGCATAAACACACACAAACTCTCTCTCTCTCTCTCTCTCTCTCTCTCTCTCTCTCTCTCGTCCTTGCTTTGTTTCCCTGCCTAACACACACACACACACACACACACACACACACACACACACACACACACACACACACACACACACACACACACACACACACACACATACACACACACACACACACACACACGAACATACATTACCATCCCGAATACATAACTCTTTGGAAACAAGCGACTGTGTTTCAATTGCCTGCCTCTCTCACACGCATATTTGACGTCTTCTGTCTATATAAGGTCGTTCGCCTGTCAGTGTCTGTGTGTCTGTGTAGAACCATTTCGTGTCTGTCTGTCTCCTCTCACATCAAGGGGAAGATTTAGCTGTCTTTCTCGTTGTCTTGTGATGGTTGGGTTTGTTTTGTTTTGTCTTGATTCTGTTGTTTTTTTGTTTCGTTTTTGTGTGAATGTGTTGTTTTTTCTTTACTTTTTTTTACTCTGGTTTTGGGTCGTGTAATTTTTTTCGTTTCGCTGTTCAGTTTTTTCTTTATATTTCTTTGTTTTTCTTTTTCTCCCGTTTTTGGATTTTCTTATTTTTCTTTTCCTTTCTTTGTTTTCTCTTCTTCTTTCCTTTACCTTTGTTTGCATGCCTATCTATCTCTTTTTACCTATTTCCTCTTTCTATATATCTTTTCCCCCTTCTATCTCTAATTTTCTTTCTTTCTTTGTTTCTGTTCCTCCTTCTTTTGCCTATTTTCTTATTCCTTTTTCGTCTCTTTTTTTTCTTTTTTCTTGTTATATATTTGTTCTTCATTTTCGTTCCTCTTTTTTCCCTTATTTTTCTTTCTGTCTTTCCTTCGCATATTCCCTCATTCCTTCCTTTCTTCTTTTGTTTCTTTCCTTCTTTCTTTCCTTCTTTCTTTTCTTCCTTCCTTCCTTTTTTCCTTCCTTCCTTCCTTCCTCCCTTTCTTTTTTTGTTTCTTTCCTTCTCTTTTTCCGTCTTTTCTTCCTTCCTTCCTTCCTTCTTCACTTCCTTCCTTCTTTCTTTCTTTTTTCTTTCTTTCTTTCTTTCTTTCTTTCAGGAGAGAGAGAGAGAGAGAGAGAGAGAGAGAGAGAGAGAGAGAGAGAGAGAGAGAGAGAGAGAGAGAGAGAGAGAGAGAGAGAGAGAGAGAGAGAGAGAGAGAGAGAGAGAGAGAGAGTAGCGGCAAGATCTGCAAGCCTTGATCCCTTTAGACTCAAGCATAAACTTAAAAGAGAATCCAAGCGCACGAGGAGGAGAAAGAAGGAGACTCCCCCCCAAAAAAAATGACAAGGAAAATGTTGCGTGGATTCCAACCCGATACAGAGAGAATCCAACACGCTTTGCCAACATAGAGAAAACCAGGAAAGAAGGAAAAGAGACGAGAGTTTCTGATGAAAATGAAAATAGAAAAATAGAAAGAGAACGAAAAATAGTGACGTTAGAAATAGGATGAGGTAAGTAACGTTAGAAAGATAGAAAGAAGGAGAGAAGGAAAGAAAGAGAGTGAAAGAAAGAAGGAAAGAGAGAAATAGAGGAAGAAAGAGAAAGAAAGAAAGAAAGAAGGAGAGAAGGAAAAGAAAGAGATAGAAAGTGGGAAGGAAGGAGAGAAGGAAAAAAGGAGAAAGAAAGAAAGAAAGAAAGAAAGAAAGAAAGAAAGAAAGAAAGAACACGCTACACGCCTTTCGATCTACCCTTCGCAATAACACACGGCTTTATCCTCTCTGCTCTACGGCACTACAATATCCCTCTCAGCATTTCGCTATAGACTAACCCAGAGCTCAAACATATCTGCCCCTCGTAATAACACCCAGCTCATTCATTTCCGCTCTATGCCGCTCTAATATTCCTCCCAGCATTTCGCGACAGAGTAACGCCGAGTTTAAATATCCTGTCGACAGATGGCGCTGAGGGGATTAATTCTAATGTCCGCGTCGAATCATAGGTGGCGCCGCACGGTCCGCTGTTGGGCAATGGAAGTCGTTTTGCATAAATCGACACAATTGTATTTTTAAAACGCCGAGAGAGAGAGAGAGAGAGAGAGAGTGAGAGAGCGGGGGTGGAATTCAAAGTCAGGGAGATCAATAAACAATTAGGACAGATAGAGAATAATTTAGTGGTGCAATTAATGGCTTTATTGGAAAAAAAGTCTGTTTGTCTTGGTCCTTAATGAGTAAGCGAGCGAGGGAGGGAATGAGAGAGAGAGGCACCGGCTGTCACATGCGCGCCAGGTGAGAAAGTTAAATGCAACAAAAGGAGATGAAAGTGAAGTGAATAAGGATGAGGAGGAAAATAACAACACGAAGAACAAGGGAACTAAAGATACGAATTACTTAAAAGGATTGAAAGAAAGAGAAAACGAGGGATTGAAGGACAGGTAAGAAAGGTAAACACAACAAAAGGGAGATGAAAGAAAGTGGATAAGGATGAATGATTAAAGGAAAGTGAATTGAAGTGATTGAAGTGAATAAAAATGACCAAGCAAAAGACGAAAGCGAGGCGTGACGGAAAAATTGGAAAAGAGAAAAACAATGAAGATCAGTAACGGGAAGAAACGTTGAAGAGGGAAAAGAGAGTGATGATCCGTGACAGAAAAAGAGGAAAAGAGAAAAATACGAAGATCAGAAACAGGGAAGACACGTTAAAGAAGGAAAGAGAGTGATGATCCGTGACTGAAAAAGAGGAAAAGAGAAAAATACGAAGATCAGAAACAGGGAAGACACATTGAAGAGGGAAAAGAGAGTGATGATCCGTGACTGAATAAGAGGAAAAGAGAAAAATACGAAGATCAGAAAGGGGAAGACACGTTGAAGAGGGAAAAGAGAGTGATGATCCGTGACTGAAAAAGAGG